>NC_083774.1:5876963-5889463 GCF_963514075.1 Conger conger | reverse complement strand
GCCCCACACTATACATATACAGTAAAATATTTAATATTAAGTATTATTTTTTTATTATTTTTTCATCTCCTCACAAATCTGAAAGCCCAATTGTATTTGTAGGCCCATCCATTCATCCTCTAGCCCAGGGGTGGCCAACCCTGGTCCTGGAGAGCCGCAGGGTGTGCTGCCTTTCATTGTTACTCAGCAGTTAATTGATTAATTAAAGCAGTTGATTACACATTTTAAGTCGACTCACCTGGTTCCTGGCTCTGAATCGGTTGCTGATTTTATGGTGAAAACAAAAGCCAGCACACCCTGCGGCTCTCCAGGACCAAGGGTTAGCCACCCCTGCTCTAGCCCTTGCAAGTGCAAGCTGCCTGTGACCTCCTCTCTTGCCTGTGCCCCAAATGCACATAGCTGAGGCAGCCTTACCTCGAGGAACAGACAGAGGGGACAGGTGGGGTGACCAGTGAGGGGGACAGGTAAGGGGATCCTGATGACTGGGACCATCACTACACAGGCCACTTTATAACCCACTGCAAAAACAAGCTGCTTTCATTTGCTGCCAGGTTTGATTCCAAATTATCTCTTACACACCCACTCACAGAGAAAAAAATGCTCTAAGAGGACTATTCAGCACCCTCTAAGGCTGGAAGTGTTTGAAACGGTTTTTATTTGTAATTATTAATAATAATGAGTTATCTTAATGGCCATGTTGGTCCTCCTTACAGGCACAGCGGTGCAGTGAATATTTTTCTCTGCCGTGCCGATGCAAAACATTAATTTGACATATTTATCTTGGATGATATGCGGGAATTGCAAGTAGATAACGATCTTAAAGAGGTTTTTAAGAAGTTGGTTTTGTAGGTTGTATATTGTTCGTTTAAAAACAACAAATGAACACTGAAATGTTTTAAATCCTAATTTAGAATTTCCACAGGGCCTGGGTGTTGGAAGCAGAATCTCCGGCTAATGCTTTGACTTAATTGGCTGAGGCAACTTGACTGACAGCTCAACTGATTGGATGTGAAGCTTCCAAGCATATATTTTTTTAATCCCTTATTTTTCGCCCAATTACACTACATAAAGAAAACGTAAATAAGTAATCCCTTCATATTGCACCAAAACCAGGGTTACAAAGTGCTTCACAATAGAAAACAAAAAAAAAAGTGATCGTTGAGCCTGGTCGTCTTGTACAAAAACACAGTTTCAAAGTTCATGGGCAGATTTCATTTTAACCGTGTCCTTGGGATAACAAACAACCCTTCTTGAGAGGATCAGAAGCCTTACTCTTTCCTTGCTAATGAGACTGCAATTCACAAATACACTCACTGAGCACTTTATTAGGTAGACTTGTAGACCGGCTTATTAATGCAAATATTTAATCAGCCAGTCATGTGGCAGCAACTAAATGAAAAGCATGAAGACATGGCCAAGAAAGAGGTTCAGCTGTTTTCCAGACCAAATGCAAGAATGGGGAAGAAATTTGATCCTTTTTTGACTTTGATTTGATTGATTTGACCAGACAGGGTGGTTAGAGTAGGTAAGAAACTGCTGATCCACTGGGATTTTCACACACAACAGTCTCTAGAGTTTGCAGAGAATGGTGCGGAAAAAACCCCCAAAAAAACATCCAGTGAGCAGCAGTTCTGCAGACAGAAATGCCTTGTTAATGAGAAAGTTCAGAGGAGAATGGGCAGACTGGTCAAAGCTGACAGGAAGGGGATAGTAATGCAAATAACCACACATTACAACAGCGGTATGCAGAACGTGTCAAATCTCTGAGTGGATAGGCGAAAGCAGCAGAAGCTCAAGTCTAAAACATAAGTCTAATATATACCTAATAAAGTGCTCACTGAGTGTATATTCACAGGCTTCACCATGTAATGCTCGGTAAGCTATTTTTAAATTAATTTGAAAAGTAAGTAATTACAGTGACAAGCTCTTATCTACTTAATTACTTGCTTACTTATACATACTCACTCACAGAACTTACTCACTGACTTTTACAGGACTAACTGTACTTGATTTTGTAGCATGCTGCATTGCAAAGGCCACAGCTGTATTGTCAACCGCACAGTGATTAATTACCCGGAGCAAACGAGGCTCAGAACGAATGTGGGTGGGTTCTGGTTGAGAGAAAGAGGGAGGTGACGGAGGAGCCCAGGCCATTAGCCCTATCTGTCTGCCCGGACCCAGCTAACCAAGATCAATCTCCCAGCATGCTGTCTGTCAGAGACGGATCTGCCCGTGACAGCGCCCTTGACACACCTCACTCAGCTTCCGTGTCCATTAGCGTCCAGGAAGTGTGCGAGCGGGGGAAGGCCACGTCTCGTTTTGCGTGGCACTGCTGTCCCTCTGTCGAGCGCGCGGGGCGGAGGGGGGCCCAAACCTGGACGGGGGCGGGGGGGTGAATGTGAGAGGAGATGATCATTGACCGCCACCCACCAGCACAACCTGCACCACCACCAGACCCCCAGTTCAGTTCACGGAACGGTTTAGGTGAAATTAAAAGTGCAGGAAATCGAGGGACAAAGATAAAAATAAAAATAAAAAATTAAATTAAAAAAAGAAACTGTTAAATATTCAGTTTGATGAATAAAAACTAAAAAAATAAATGTATTCGGACCCTGATGGAACTTCCAGCTTGGCTCCAGCCTGGTTTTAATCTGGTCCAGCTGGTTTGAAGCTGGATTGGAGATGGTCAAGCTGGCACCAAGAAGGTTGAGATACTGTCGCAACCATGCTGGCAAGACTAGGCCCAGCTGGTGGGCCAGCTTGGTCCAGAAAAACGGACCATCACCAAATTACAGATGGTCTCCAGCTGGAGGAGAAGCTGCTTCCAGCTAGAATCCATCTTAGGCTGGTAGCTGGATGGTCACTGCATGGGTAGTCACTCAGTCTGCTGCTGCCTCTGGTCCCTAATAGTTGCCTGGATGGTTTTAATCCATACTAAAAAATCTGGCCATCACATCACGTAATCCTGCCTATTTTCTTTTATACCTGATCGTTGATTGATGGATTATTGCCACTGAGGAACTCACCTGGTTTAAATCAGTCCTGATAAAAGGCGAGGAATGAAAACCAGAACTACTGGCCCTGAGGGCCAGATTTGAGTCTCCCTGCCTGAAGCGATTCAGCCCGCCCGCTATTCAAGGCGTTACATCCTGCAGAATCTTTTCCAACCAACTGCGAGCGCGATCTCGGCCGTCACTTACGATCTCTCCGAACCCCTCTCATCGCTTCTGAACGGGCTCTGATGTGTCATTTGTCCAGGACGGGGAGCGAAATGCTCGTTTGCGCGATCAGTCAGGACTCGTGATCTCCGACGAACGCGTTACCGCCGGTCAAATCGCAGAGCCGTCACCCGGGCTGACGGCCTCGACATTTTCCCACAACGAGCCCAAAGCGCTTCAGGAATCACACAATAATAATCCAGAGGTAGCTCACCTGAAGGAGAGGGAACGGGGGAGGGGGGGGGTGAGATGAAAATTAATATGTTAAAGTAAGAAGAGGAGTCCAGGTCCCCCGTCCCCCCCTTCCCCCCAACCGAGACCCCCAGCATCATTCAAGCGACACAATACACGGCTGTCAAAAAATTACCCTGCAGCCTTCTTTGCTAACTTTGAAAGAGCAGCTTGTCAAGGCCTTAGACGCATCCCTCTCCAGTCTGTACATCCACCTGACAGCTGATGGGCCTGTGTGTCAGCCGGGAGAAGAGCGCCTGTCTCCGCAGCCGTCTCTCACAGACCCATCTCCCCCCCGCACCCCCCCGCACCCCCCCGCTCTTCCCTTCCGTATTCACCTCATACTCACGTTTACGTCTCCTTTCAGTCATCGCCGAGCGCTCCGTTCGGTTCCCTGTGCGTCTCCACAGCGACTGTCTTTGCCGTGGTTACGGCACACGGGTGTTCACCGCCACCCATTACATTACATTACATTACATTACATTACATTAAATTCATTCATTCAACCATTATCCTAACCCGCTTATCCTGAACAGGGTCGCAGGTGAGTTGGAGCCTATCCCAGCATACATTGGGCGAAAGGCAGGAATACACCCTGGACAGGTCGCCAGTCCAACGCAGGGCACGCACACTATTCACTCACACACTCACACCCACAGGTAATTTAGACTCTCCAATCAGCCTAACCTGCATGTCTTTGGACTGTGGGAGGAAACCGGAGTACCCATGCAAACATGGGGAGAACATGCAAACTCACAGAGAGGCCCCGGCCGACGGGGATTCGAACCCAGGACCTCCTTGCTGTGAGGCGGCAGTGCTACCCACTGCACCATCTGTGACACTCACATTACATTAGATGCAAATGGTAAATGCCTTGCACCTTTATCCAAAGCACTGTACAGTTGATGCTTCTCATTCACCCATTCATACACACATACTCACGTATACTCACACGAATAGCTGCCATGCAAGGCAACAACCAGCTTGTGTTACCAATTACATTACATTACGGGCATTTAGCAGACGCTCTTATCCAGAGCGACGTACAACGAAGATCCAGTGCTACCCGCCGTACCGCCGTCTCAAACAGTCCTCCGGGGCGCAAGGAGTTTAAAGGGAGGAGAGGAGAGGGATTTGGAGAGCCTCCTCTTTAGCTGCAGACGGAGGCTCTTGACAATTGGAGGTGATGGGGGGCCCCGAGGGAGCCGTGCGGGGTTCAATTCCCGAAATCACAGCCCTGTCAGGGAGAATTAGGGGGAGCGGAGGGGACCGGGCCGCTCCAGAACCGAGAGGCCTAAGAGATGCCAGCACGACTCATAATTGCCCTGCTGTACGGCGGGCACCAAGCCAACCGCCTGCCACAGGGTGGCGGCTAGCCAATCACATGCCAGGGAGAAGACGCAGCCAAATCCACCATGAGATGATATTACTATTACTATTATTATGATTATGATTATTATGATTATTATTAATAATATATATATATATTTATATTTTGCATTTCAATTTTCAGGAATGAAGAGTCACTGAGCGTCAGATACCCGTATCGGATTTTGAGCCTGAGGGACCGTCTATGTTCCAGGTGAACACACTTGAAAGGAACCCAGTTTATCCGGTTACGTTCTTCCCGTGTTTGGTAGAGGTCGGGGTTGATGTATGAAGACTTGTGAATGGGCCGACCACTGGGGCAGCAGCGCTGTGACTGTGGTTTCCTTCACAGAGGGGAAAGCCTCCAGTTCAACTGGAGTGTCGCCTTTGAAAACAAGTGAGTGGCTGATGAGATTGTAATGAACTGCTCATGAGCATTACATTACATTACATTATTGGCATTTGGCAGACGCTCTTATCCAGAGCGATGTACAGTTGATTTTAGACTAAGCAGGAGACAATCCTCCCCTGGAGAAATGCAGGGTTAAGGGCCTTGCTCAAGGGCCCAACGACTGTACGGATCTTATTGTGGCTACCCTGGGAATTGAACCGCCAACCTTGCGTGTCCCAGTCATGTACCTTAACCACTACGCTACAGGCCGCATTATGACTGGCAATCAGCAGCTACTGCACAACAATTCCTCACCATTCTGACTTCACTCAGGTACACAGTTTGCAGGCCCCTCCTTTGCTCCCTAACCTTGGGAAATCCACATTAAAACCCCCTCCACCTTAAAGATCATTCTGAAACACCAGTCCACTGCAGGATTAAAACCACCTCCACTTTAAGGATCATTCTGAAACACCAGTCCACTGCAGGATTAAAACCACCTCCACTTTAAGGATCATTCTGAAACACCAGACCACTGCAGGATTAAAACCACCTCCACCTTAAGGATCATTCTAAAACACCAGCCAACTCCAGGATTAAAACCATCTCCACTTTAAGGATCATTCTGAAACACCAGTCCACTGCAGGATTAAAACCATCTCCACCTTAAGGATCATTCTGAAACACCAGTCCACTGCAGGATTAAAACCACCTCCACCTTAAGGATCATTCTAAAACACCAGCCAACTCCAGGATTAAAACCATCTCCACCTTAAGGATCATTCTAAAACATCAGCCAACTCCAGGATTAAAACCATCTCCACCTTAAGGATCATTCTGAAACACCAGCCAACTCCAGGATTAAAACCATCGCCACCTTAAGGATCATTCTAAAACACCAGCCAACTCCAGGATTAAAACCATCTCCACCTTAAGGATCATTCTAAAACACCAGCCAACTCCAGGATTAAAACCATCTCCACTTTAAGGATCATTCTGAAACACCAGCCAACTCCAGGATTAAAACCATCGCCACCTTAAGGATCATTCTAAAACACCAGTCCACTGCAGCATGAAAATTCTCTCCACCTTAAGGACCATTCTAAAACACCAGTCCACTGCAGGATTAAAACCATCGCCACCTTAAGGATCATTCTAAAACACAGTCCACTGCAGAATGAAAATCCTCTCCACCTTAAGGACAATTCTGTAGCACTACTCCACTCTTGGATTAAAACCATATTCACTGCAAGGAACATTCTTACATTCATCTCAAGGCTGATGCAGAGATGAATGAATTTAACGGCATGGCAAATGCTAAATAAATGAAGTTATTATTATTCATAATGTTTTATTATAATGTATATTAGCCTTGACTCGTTTACACTAGCTTATTTGTAGTATTTCTTACTTTTGTTCATACTCGCCTGGTACACTTCAGTAATATTCTTTGTGTGTCCATACTGAATAGAGGCTCAGCCTGCCAGATGTTATGCTGTTCTGACATTTTGTCATTCAAAATGCTGTGGCTTTTTGTCATTCAGGGTTGCCTTGATCTGGTGCATTTAAGATGAGTACAGGATGTTCCAAAATTTAAATGGCATGACTAATCAAACATAACATTAAAAAAAAAAAAAAAAAAGATGAAAATGGAACATGAAAATGACTGTTTGACAGTTGGAACTGGGCCTTGTTTAAGCAGTAAATTGGCTGCGATTGTCTCGAAGCCTCACATTCCCAAAGAAAAAACTGGTAGCATCAGGTCACAGCACATTTTAAAACCATTTTCGAATTAAACTCAAACAAAACCAAGCACATAAAAAAAAACATTTGAGAGCAGTTCGGAACAACAAAGCCAAAAGCGTAGAGGTACTGTTAGCATTGTGATAGATGTTATATAGTGCTTACACAGGCATGCTGACATATGTAATAAATACAGTCTCGGTTAGAAAAGGCTATTTTGGAAGTGAATACATTTTGGGAAATCCTTCGCCCACCCTAGTGTGTGTGTGGGAGAGGGAAGGGGTAGTGGTAATTCAGTTGGGAATTCTTTACAAATATTCCCTCTTTCCAGAAAGAGAACAGTTAACGTAGCTGGCAACAGAATAATTCTCCATGTAAACAACCAGGAAATTATCGGCAAACAGCGGAGTGGACAGAGCACATTAACCGCCGGTGCAGTTAGTCTCGTCCTTCCAATAAATCTCATGTCTTTTCTCTTTTTTTTTCTTCCCCTGCCTCCCCATAATTTGAGGCTTGATAAACGCCTCCTTTCCCCCCCATCCATCACTCCTTCTGTGCGGGGGAATACAATTAGCCGCTTCCCGTAATGAGTCATGACTGTTGTTAATTCATTTTCATAAAGAGCAAATATGTCATAACCGAGGACGGAGCTCGGCTAGCAGATGGTTGCCATTGACGTTTGTTTCCACGGCAGCTTTGTCCAATAGCTTCCCCCCCCCCCACCCCACCCCACCCCAAACTATCGATCTGTGACAAATGAAGGAAGGAAAATCTAAATTAACGAATGTTGACAGAAGACCGTCATGACGATGTTGATTTTCGCTGGTTGCTAAGGGGATTTTTTCTCCGGCTTGGAGAGACTAACAGGTTGTAACTGGTTGGATGTAACCTACGTTGTTAACATCGTAATTATCATTGCACCATCATCATTATCATCAGTGTCCAGCCCAAACATCCACATAACCATTATCATCATTCATATTATCACCACAACCAATGTAAACAGCCATCATCATCACCACAAACACAGCTATCATAAACATTACATGGGAACTCATTAGTCCTGTCAAGTTCAATTTTATTTATTAAACTCAACTTTATTTATATACCGCATTTTACTTTGTCACAAAGACGCAGAGTAATCCATGGTAAAGTTAAGGATGGCAGATACGCTTGCAAATATTATGCCATATTCAAAATCATTCATTCATTTTCCTAACCTGCTTATCCTGAACAGGGTCGCAGGGGGCCTGGAGCCTATGCCAGCATACATTGGGCGAAAGACAGGAATACACCCTGGACAGGTCGCCAGTCCATCGCAGGACACACACACCATTCACTCACACATTCATACCCACGGGTAATTTAGCCTCTCCAATCAGCCTAACCTCCATTTCTTTTGACTGTGGGAGGAAACCGGAGTACACGGAGGAAACCCACGCAAGCACGGGGAGAGGCCCCGGCCGACGGGGATTCAAACCCAGGACCTCCTTGCTGTGAGGCGGCAGGGCTACCCACTGCACCAACCGTGCCGCCGCATTCAAAATCAAACATTCCAAAACAGTATTCCAAAAAAATTCCGTTAACAAACATGCAGTAAACAAAATATCGATGCGGTACATGGTGAATGATATTCCAAAGCAAAATTCCATAAACAAACATGCAGTATTCCAAACCATTATGGGTCAATGCATTGCCATTGCTTTTACAGTGAAGCAATAAAAGGCAAAAAAGCTATCATGTACAGTACATCATGGAGCAATTTACCAAGTAAACATGTGTGCTCTCCCACTAGCTAAGAGGATAAAAAGAAGAGAGAGAGAGGGAGGGATCGAGAAGGAGAAAGGAGGAGAGAGAGAGAGAGAGTGTTCTGCTCATTGTGTTGAGGGCTAATTTGTTTCTCTCCACAGCGATGCTCTTCTGCTTTGCACACCACCAGCCGGCCCCCCAGTGGGGCGTTTGCGGTCACGTGACGTTCCCTGTTCCTCGTTCCCAGATGGCGGCGGCTCCAGACGCTTCCGCAGCCTACAGAAGCGCGGTGTTAAAAGGCCGGTGGCGCGCCAGGCTTTTAAAGCGCCGGGTGTGGATCTAATGGAGGGACTCAGACGCTGGCCCCTAATGGGAGATGACAGGCCAGCGTTCCTGGATGTAGCACACATCCTTTAACAGCCTCTCCCCTTTGTGTGCCGCGGGAGAGCCGCGTGGTTCCCGACGCGCAGGCAGATGCAGGCGTAGATCCTTCAGTTCGCGCGGACGTGCGATGCCGTCCTTTCATCTGACTGTTCAATGGAAGTGGGTATGCTGAGGCAGTGGATGGAGAATTAATGGAAGCATACTTTCATAGGTACGGCAAGTGACTGTGAATGGACTGGACCGGTGGGGGGTGGGGTTTAAGCACACTAGGCAGCTCGACGATCCAGTCAGTACCGGTTCTGCTTCTCACGCACCCATTCAAGGCACCAACCAGCTCGTCAGGAGCAATTGGGGGTTAGGTGTCTTGCACACTTCCACACACCCAGGGCGGGATTGGACCAGCAACCCTCCGACTGCCAGATGACTGCTCTCACCTCCTGAGCCAACATCGCCCCCTATCGTCGATTTATTCATGTATCGTTATTTTCTCTGAAGATCGTATAAGCACTGTATTATGTATTTTTTGGGGAAGTATTTTATGCGAAAATCGACGCCTGCATTCCTGCTCTGATTTCTGGGTCACCCCCCCTCCCCCGGCCCCCGGGCTGAGTGACAGGTGAGGGGTTAAAATCAGGCTGGGGGACAGGTGAGGGGTTAAAATCAGGCTGGGGGACAGGTGAGGGGTTAAAATCAGGCTGGGGGACAGGTGAGGGGTTAAAATCAGGCTGGGGGACAGGTGAGGGGTTAAAATCAGGCTGGGGGACAGGTGAGGGGTTAAAATCAGGCTGGGGGACAGGTGAGGGGTTGAAATCAGGCTGGGGGACAGGTGAGGGGTTGAAATCAGGCTGGGGGACAGGGAAACAGGGGCAGGACCGGCAGGCGTGCAGGGGGTGGGGGCGGAAGAGGGCAGCTCGGCCGGTGAAAGGCGGGTTTTTGCGGGGGAGCGAGTGGGAGATCCTTCTGGAAGCTCACGCCGCAGGACAACAGCCCCCAGCCCCGTCTCCCCCGGCCGTGCGGCGCAGACAAACACAATCTCTCTCTCCTGACATCCACCCTCACCCTTTCCTATTCGCTCTCTCTATCCCTCTAAATACTCCTATTTTTACATTACATTACATTATTGGCATTTGGCAGACGCTCTTATCCAGAGCGACGTACAACAAAGTGCATACCCATAACCAGGGATAAGACCCTAGAGGTAAGTACAATTTCAACTGCTACCTGTACAACAAAGATAAGGACAAGAGCCTTTTTTTTTTTATTTCTTTTTATTTTTTTTAGACAAACAAACAAACAAACAGAGCAAAAATCACCAAAGTTAACTATCCAAACACTGCTTACCTAGCTAACTAAAAATACCGATACACAAAGCAAGTCACAGAGACAACAATTAAGGTTCACAGGGAGGTAGGGAGGGATGGGGAGAGGTGCTGCTTGAAGAGGTGTGTCTTCAGCTTGCGCTTGAAGGTGGGGAGAGATTCTATAGTTCTGACCTCAACGGGGAGTTCGTTCCACCACCGTGGAGCCAGAACAGACAGTAGTCGCGAGCGTGAGGTGGAGGTTCGGAGAGGGGGAGGTGCCAAGCGGCCTGTGGAGGCTGAACGAAGAGGTCTGGCAGGGGTGTAGGGTCTGATCATTTTTTGCAGATAAGCTGGGGAAGACCCTTTAACTGCTTGGAAGGCTAGCACCAATGTTTTGAATTTGATGCGAGCCATGACAGGCAGCCAGTGGAGGGAAGTAAGCAGGGGGGTGACGTGTGAGTATTTGGGAAGATTGAAGACCAGACGAGCTGCTGCATTCTGGATGAGTTGGAGGGGTCTGATGGCGGACGCTGGGAGGCCAGCCAAGAGGGAATTGCAGTAGTCCAGGCGGGACAGAACCATCGCTTGGACCAGGAGCTGGGTCGAGTAGGGGGTGAGAAAGGGGCGGATTCTCCGTATGTTGTATAGGAAGAACCTGCAAGACCGGGTCACCGCCGCAATGTTCTCGGAAAGGGACAGTCTGCTGTCCATCACCACGCCGAGGTTCCTTGCACTGGGTGACGGCGTGAGTGTGGTATCCCCGAGGGAAATGGAGAGATCCAGATGGGGAGAGGTATTAGCAGGGATGAATATCATTTCAGTTTTACCTGGGTTGAGCTTTAGATGGTGGTTGTCCATCCAGCTCTGGATGTCCCTCTCATCCTTTTACATTTTTCTGTACTCTACCTTTTTCTACCCAGTCTTCTTCACTCCCCCCCTCTCTCTCCCTCCCTCCCTCTCTCTCTCTCTCTCCATCCATTTGCCTTGTTTTTATTCCCGTCTCCATTTACTGCCTCCTGGCTCTCTCCCTCGCTCTTTGTCCTCTTTCTTTTCTCTACCGCTTTGTCCATTCCTCTCTGTTTCTCTCTCCTTTTCTCTCTCTAATAGAGGTTGGCAGGAAATGGGAAAGTCACTCAATGACTGCCCTCATAGAGTCATTAGTGTCATGGCTGAATGGGGGTCTGTATGAAGGAGGACTCTGGTCAGAATTTAAAATTTGAATCGTTTCATAACATGTATTGAGTACTTACATGCATGATGGAACAGACTGAACAGTTCTGTTGGTCATCAAATCTGACTCGAGAAAAATTTGATTAAAATAAAATAATCACCACGCCACCCCACACACCTAAAACTGTGAGAAAGACAAAGACCAGTGGCTTTTTTTCTCTTCTGGTAGTTCTCTGATGAGTATAAAACACCAGGAACTCTGCACAGAATCTCTTTGAAAATTCTGTATTTACCAAAATACATTTTGGGCCTGGTGCCAATTTCATTGTTTATGAAATGTAATGATAAAGTAAGAAAGGACATGACAGATCCTTTCAGTGCGGGACGAGGACCTGCTCGTGTTTTAATCTTACACCTTATTTAGGCATTCGAGTGCCCTTACTAAAAAAGTCTCTGTCATTGAATAAAAATGATGCAAATGGCAGTTTTCATCGACAGTGTGTTTTAATGCTTCCCCCTTCATCGTTCCTCTCCAGCTCCCCCCCACACCCCACCACTTCTCCCCTTCTTCCTCAATCACTCTCTCTCTCCATCTCTCCTCTCCTTCTCGTATTCCTCCTTTCAGTCTCCCACTCTCCTCCCCTCTTCTCGCTCTCTATCTCTTCTCCCCAACCCCTTTCTCCCTCCCCCACTCTCTGGTATTCATCCTTTCAGCCTCTCTCTCTCCTCCCCTCGTTTCTCTCTCTCTCTCTGCAGATCATCCTCGCTGCTCATTCCCCCTTTCATTCGTCCGCCTTCCACTCCCGCTCGTTCAACACGTCCGCCTTTTCCCAGTGTCCATTCTTCTCCTCTCATCCATTTCCTCCCTTTATCCGTTATCCTTCTCTAGTAGTCCTTCTCCGGCTTCCTTCGGCGGACTTGTTATCGACTCTGAAAAGCAGAAAA
>NC_083774.1:5824463-5874463 GCF_963514075.1 Conger conger | reverse complement strand
GGGAAAATTGCATTTCCCCTTTATGTCACAGCAAGGTTATGGCTCAAAGACAGTCCAATTATAATAGTAAAAAAGATAAAGCAATTATCACTTAATGAAGTTATTTTTTTATTTTTTTAAGAAGCCAGGATAAGGTGCGTGTCATACCTGTGGGTGGCACTTCCCTCTAATTATTCAAACTAAAGAGGGACAATCAGAGAGGCAAATGAGATGTTTAATTACGGCCGTACCTGACAGATTTACAAATGCCAGCAGAGCTGGGGATGGTTCCTCCAGAGGGGGCAGATGCTCTCTGTGTTAGCCAGCAGCAATGAGCCCTGTGCTGGGGAGAGAATCTCTACACGTCCCCTCTCACTACCAATCCCCTCACCTAGCTCAGCAGACCCCCCACACCAAAAAAAAAAAAAAACTCCATTATTGGTTATTTCACCATTATTTTGGTGAGCTGCCACACCATTGGTTGTACCAGCTGACTGGAAATGTATACATAATGATTATAGGTATATTACTAGGTGCATTAGTAGAAATAATACTCTAGTTATGGAGTTTCAAAACAGGTGATAAATAACCAGCTCCAGTAATAACAGAATATGACATATGGTGTTATTTAGGTAATTCAGATGATACATTTTTGTAGTAGTTAGTAAACTGGTAATGGGCATGTAGTAAATGATAGCCTAAACTAGGTAAAGGATCCATTTTAAAGGTTGACTATTGCACTAAGCCAAACAATTGTTTTAAGCAGTGGTCAAGCTGTGGCATCGACTTAAAGGAGGGGTTTTTAACCGGTTTTGCTCCAGGGACCCCCATTATATGTACAAATGGTTTTATATATATTTATATCATTATTTCTATCATTATATTTCCACAAATCTATATATAGTCATTGCATATTTGGCCAGGGACCTCCGACAGTAGCTTTAAGGACCCCCGAGGGCCCATGGACCCACCCCATTAAAAACCCCGGCTGTAAAAGACGATGTTTTTCCAGCAAGATGATACATCAGACTCTCCACTTAATTGGGCTGGTTTATTGCTGCCTTTTAGAGTCAGGGAGATTAAACTGGAGGCTTGAAACGATGCGTCGAGTTATTGCTGGATACAGTGCACCTCAACCCGGTCAGGTGATGAAATAGGGCCGCTAATATGTCGATGCACCACTTTTACTTAACCCTGATCCCATAAGCTTTGGCTAGGATTTAGCCAGCAACATTGACCCTTACATTTAACAGAAAAAAAGAAAGAAAAAAAAAAAGGTATATTTATATATTTTTCACTGCACAACAGCAGTTTGGCCACCAGTTCATGGCGGTGCACAGCATCAATTAAACTGTAACGCAGTAAACGCAAGTGCAGCTGGGACCATAATCTACTCTGCAAGTGTTGATTTAACACTGAGCAATTTCACTGCGTGGGAGCTCGACGGGGGAGAAAAAGGCTCATTGTGAGGAGAAACACACAGGGGTTTTATGACTCAGTATCTCAAGGATCTTGTTTCCCTCAATCATTTCGGCATTCCCAGGAGATGATAAATATTTCCCCCGCGACAGCATGCATGTTATGCTAGCAATACATTAAAACGTAAAACTATTATATTAAGATGCGCCCATTAGATATGAAATTGTTCTCAGGAGATATCAACCTGCTACCACGCCATACCATATAGTCGTAACCGTGATATATTTAAGTGGTTCCCAGTACGTGCAAAGTCACGGCCATGAAACAGCACTGCGCTCCCAGGAGATTAAGCTGTGGTCCTGCCAGACCACATGAAGTCCTGACAATAAGATGTTAAGTTGTTCCCAGATGATAAAGATCTCGCTGCCTCAAGTTATTAAGTAATACCCAGGAGATACCAGTGGTTCCCGATAAATAGTATGTTGTTCTATATCGCTACATGTCCCTTTGGGATTTTGCCCTTTTCAGAGTGGCCCCTCAGGCTGAAAGATTTTTTTTCTGTACAAAAAATAATAATAATACTGCATCTTGCATGTCTCTTCCATCTACTACAGAACAATATTCTATCTGTAAGATTCTAAATAGAGATTGAAACCTGATGATATACATTGAAAACCCGAGAATATTGAATGAAACATGAGAATATACATTGTAAACCTGAGAATATTGAATGAAACATGACAATATACATTGAAACCCTGAGAATATTGAATGAAACATGGGGATATTGAATAAAACATGAGAACATGCATTGAAAATCTGAGAACATTGAATGAAACTTGTTGAGAATATGGAGTGATGTTTTATATACAGGTCAAATGTCTGATATACAGGTCAAAACACTGGATATACAGGTCAAACATGCTTAATATATATGTCAAACATACAATATTGGTCTCTATGCAGAGAAAATTGACTAAAATTTGAGAATATTTATTGAAGGTTAGAATGTTGAATGAGCAATGATAAAATAATAAGATGAAATATCACAATCATCATCTGAAATGTGCATGCTTAACCCTTGTGTTGTCTTAAGGGTAAAAAATGAACCGCCACTATGTTTGGCAGCAGAGTAAACCCCATAAATGATCTTTTTTCTACTTTTTGATGACAAAGTTTGTGATGAGCGACAGGTTGTAAAAAATGCAAAAGCACAAATACGCATCAAAAATGTGTACAGACATACAGTACTGTGCAAAAGCACCTGGATAACATTCTGTATAGATTCTTTCAAAAATAATTCACTGAAAGGTCCTAAACAAACATACTATACATTTGACATTATATATTAGTAATTTGGCAGAATAGTTAAAAACTGAATCAAATCAATATTTTTTTTTAGAACTGCAGGACAGCGTTGGCTAAGACAATCAGCAGGGAGGTTGTTCCAAGCATGTTGGAGAACTGGCCACAGTTCTTCTGCAGACTTTGGCCGGCTCCTTGCTCCTGATCTCAGACAGCCTTGATCAAGTTTTTATGTAAAAAGCAGTAAATTGCTTACAGGAATATGTTACTTATTTCAAATTAAATCCAAAAATGTCTCTGGAAAATTAAATCTTTTGGAAAATGAATATTTGGAAATCTCAAATGTGTTCTTTTATACTAACACACACAAAAAATGTATATATAATAAAGTCTAGGGTGCCTAAGACTTCTGCACAGTACTGTATGTTATGAATGAACATTCTTGAAAGAGCCCCCACCCAGTTTACTGTATTTCTATGAGTGATGTGAAGCACCATGGAAGATGACTCAGCAGCACTCTGACACTGAACAGAGGAGTGCCAATCATTTCAACAACTGCCATTTTTTAGCTTTTTTTCTCAGCGTAATACTTTCATGAAGAAGATATATAGTTATACTTTAAATAATATGATGTAATGACTGTCGCATATCTCCATAACTCTCTAGCTCATAAAACATTACATACTGTAGTGCACTATGAATGTTTTACTTATCTCATTAAGTGCAGAGCATATTCATGAATGTACATTAACCTCTTTAAAATACATTTATTAAAGCCACACAAAAGAATGTGTGTATGCATGTTACCACCAGAAATGGTCGACTTTACAATAACAACACAGAACTCATGAAGCCATAGTACTGTATATGATTAAGCTTTGGGTCTGACTACGTATGCATCGCATGACATAGCAAAAGTTTGTTTTGGGGGCGACTTGGGGGAGACATGGGGGCGACATGGCTCAGGCAGTAAGAGCAGTCGTCTGGCAGTCGGAGGGTTGCCCCCGCCCGAGCTGTGTCGAAGTGTCCCTGAGCAAGACACCTAACCCCCAAATGCTCCTGACGAGCTGGTCGGTGCCTTGCATGGCAGCCAATTGCAGTTGGTGTGTGAGTGTGAGTGTGAATGGGTGAATGAGAAGCATCAATTGTACAGCGCTTTGGATAAAGGCACAAGTCAACTTCACATCAACGGCATGCAAATCATTGATGAACCCGGAATGTACGTGTTATGAAGCTTTGTGTCAAACTATATGCAGTAACTTATTTCAGCAAAGCATAGTTTGCAAATGCATGATGAAAAGTAAATAGTCATGACTGTAAATCCTGCATGAAGCTTTAATGGAGTTATGAAGTCTCATGATGTGACCCTCAAGTCAGACCTGACCCAGGAGGTGACATAATGCATACACACGTATTGTTTTGATAGGTTGAGCTGAATGTATTTAGAAGAGCTCTATGACTATTCATGAATATGCGCTATAGTCCACGACATCACAGCTTCATGAGATAATATGTAAGTAAACACACTATTAAGCACTCATTACATTACATTACATTAATGGTATTTGGCAGACGCTGTTATCCAGAGCGACATACAGTTGATTAGACTAAGCAGGAGACAATCCTCTCCTGGAGGAATGCAGGGTTATGGGCTTTGCTCAAGGGCCCAATGGCAGTGCGGATCTTATTGTGGCTACACCAGGATTAGAACCACCGACCTTGTGGGTCCCAGGCATGTACCTTAACCACTACGGTACAGATCACCCACTCATAACATGTATGTTCATGAATTCATAATGAGATAATTATGATAGAGAGTTGATATGAATCCTTACTGAATATAGTCAGATAAAATATACAGTGCAGTCGGCATTCGGTACTACTGTATTTGGATGGTGACACTTTTTTTAAATGAAAGATATTTCATAAAGAATTCAGTAAAAAAAATTATGGATCCCAATATGGAAGTAAATACCCTCAAATCAAAGCCGATACCCTGAAGAATCCAAGCTCTAACCTGATATTGCTTTTTTCTTTTTAAGTTCAACATGGTGGAGAACAGTGTGAAAAATACAAAGCTTGTGTCACTGTGTTTTTACACACCTGTTTTTATTTTTTATCAAGGGCAACAACTTTGGAGGTGATGGTATAAGCTGCAAGATGTTGTTTTGTTCTGGTACAGTACATCTGAAAGTGATACAAATATATTTGATATTTGCATTACATACAGTATATCATACTAAGAGCTGGATATAATCACATGAATTGAAAGTACCATGACAAGGAAGCCCTGGTAATTTGAGTGTAATTGGTGGGTTCATCAAAGCAAGATAATTGATTCATGTTCTTAATTGCTATCTGTGAAAATAAAAGAAAGATTGGAGGGCCTTGTTAAAATATCCATACAAATTGTCAAACTTAGGTCATGAATACAATTAAATCCCCAAAGCAAAAGTTTGAAAATGCTTAAAAGGTTATTTTGATGCTTATAATTCTACTCGTCACAAATGACAAGAGAACCGTTTTAGTTATAGTAACTCTTTTTAGACAAACTATTATTTAAAAATAAGCTTTTCTTTCTTTAAGTCTTAGAATGAAGAAATTATTCGATTGAAATATTCAGATAGAGACAGCTGGATAATAACATATCTGTTTGCACTTGAGAATCGTGGAGACCATGGTGCTGTTTACTAATATTTATGATAAAATGTACCAGAAATATTTTCCCCTTTACCTAAAATAAAGTGAATAATTAAAATATCATGAACACCCTATAGTGTATAGTTCACTGTAAAGGCATACTAAAATACTGTAAACACAGATGAAAATAATTGTTCCTCATCTCCCCATTTGGGGTTATGCTAATACTAAACTACAGTGGCATTTGCGTACACTGAAAAGCTGGATAGGGGGGAATTCAAACTCCTTAGGCCAAGTGGAATATTCTCATTTGTGATAAATAAATCCCATTTAAAACAGCCCTACAGACCTTGCAGCACAATTTGTTGTTTTTATATAAAACATCCCAGTGCAATTTTGTGCAGGGACATTGTTATTACATTTCTTCAGAGATAAGAGAAATAAAAATACAATTGAAAGGATATTAACCACATTCATTCACAAAACAAGGCCTTCCTTATATTAGTTGTATGGGCCGTGTATCTTTTATTGAGCTTAAAAACAGTTCTGCCGTGCCATTGCATGTTTAACTGAAACACAAAGCCATTGCTATTGAACAAGCAAGGCGGCCATCTTGCCACATGCACAGGTGGTTGTCCTTGTTAGTGTAGCTGCAGTCTATCAAAGAATGGGAACCTTTCATTGGTCCATCAAGTTTAAACAATTTCTAATAATAAAAATAATATTGATGAAATACCACCCCTACCACAACTACTGTTACAACTACTACAACAACTACTACTGCTACTACAACAATAACTATGACAATGACAACAACTATGACTACCACAACAAGAACTACTACAACTACAACTACAACAACTAATACTAATACTAATACTCATAATCACAATTAGCAGCAGCGATTTCAGTATCATCATCATAGTCTTTCCATTCACAAACATTGTCGTTGTTAAAAACAGCGTGTTGTTCATTTTGTGTAACATAGGGGTCAAGGGTCAACACCCCACAAAAAAAATGCCCATGCTCCAGAGATAACCGTGAGGATCTGAACTTGAGCCGCTAACGGACTGTTAACTTTTAACGGAGTTGACATTGAGCCGTGTATCGGGTGCTAAGCATTCTCCTAATTTAAATGGCCAGTCCCCAGTCACGCCACAGTGTGGCCCATTCGTCAGGGTATTGAGAAGCGTGACCTTGATGGATACTGTCTTCGCCCAGGTGTCCATGGGCTACACATGTACGGGCGCGTGTTTGCTGTTCTGCGCTATAAACTCAATTACCGGCATTACCTGGGACCTGCATCCCTGTTTGCACAGCGAGAAGACCTTACCCAGGGAAAATAAACAGGCCATATTTCACATTACCCATTACGCAGCGATATTCAGTGAGCAATTCAGGTTAAGCTGATTGCTTAAGATGACTACAGTGAAGACATTTTTCTGGGATTTTACCATAAAACTGTTTGCTTTTGATCATCCCTGTACATACCGCTGCATAGCACTGACTCCTTGTGGACAAGTTCTGCTTCAGGTTGTTTAAGCAATACTATTACTGTAGCTCCTATTACTACAATTACAACTGCTGCTACAACTAGTGTTACTGCTACTACTACTGCTACTACTACTACTACTGCTACTACTACTACTGCTGCTACAACCACTACTACAACCACTACTACTACTACTACTACTACTACTGCTACTACTACTACTACTACTACTACTACTACTACTACTACTACTACTACTGCTACTGCTACAACTACTACTACTACTACTACTACTACTGCTGCTACAACCACTACTACTACTACTACTACTACCACAGCTAGTACTAACAATACTATGACTGCTGCTGATACTATGAGTCTGCATTAATATGCATAAATACATTTAAGTGTGTATTATACAGTTATAAACTGAAATATCTGTTTCTATGTTAGGCTGGTTCTTCTTTCCTAGGCCATAGTAGTCAGAGATGATATGCACCATAGGAAACAATTTGGTAATATATACAGATACAACCTGCGGAAGTATAAAGTCACTGCACAAGCAGGTTTGGAGCTTCTTGCAGTTGCTTTATACCTGAAACCCCCCAGAAAGCCCAGATACCAAGACAAGCCATTGTATTGGGCGAAGTTGGCAGGTCGAGAAACTCTTCCGTAAGCTGTCTTGGCCATAACATACATGAAAAGCGAAGTAGCATGTGTGTGTGTGTGTGTGTGTGTGTGTGTGTATGTGTGTGTGAGGGGGTGTGGGTCATTCAATTGGGCAAGGGAATTAAAATAGGCATGGGAGAAATGAGGTTGAATGTATGCTTTGATGACAAACTTCTAAGATTCGGTGGAGCTTCTAAGAGCCGGCGTGACCTTTTTATGCATAATACCATCATAATCAAACCCGTTCGTCAGCAGTTACACAATCACAGCTGGCTTTAGGCTTAATTAGGTTTTAAATATTTCCAATTTCAAATACATATATGTATTTTCAATGGACAGAAATACGTGTTTATGCAAATTAACAAGGATAGTTAGCAACACATACACAGTAGGTAATTTAAACCACTTTTTATATTTCTTTTTTTTGTAGTTGCAGTCTGGCTGAGCCCAAAGCCAGGGGAATAGTTTACCTGCAGAAGAAGGGTTTGATTATTGCGCCATTATGCATAAAAAGGTCACGTCGGCTCTCAGAAGCTCCTCATCAAAGCACACATCCTGTCTCCTGCATCTCTCTCATGCCCGCTTTAATTCAGCTGCATTACTCGCCTCCTCCCCCCCCCCCCCCACACCCGCACAAATGCATTTCTATCCTCCGTTTTACAAGAGAGAGTGCACGGCACGAAGGGGGGAAGTACACTGTAAAACAGGGGATAAAAACATTCTCATCTGAGGGAATAAATGAAATGGAAGAGATCATCAGAACTGCCAGTGAAAGCGGAAAACATGAAAGGGTCTGGTTTCAGTCTGGGCGGGGAGAGGAGTCATCCAACTCATATATGTACATGTGAATCTGCTATTTATGCTGTACCGTATATAAAGTAGAGTCTTGTAGGCGGGAGGTATCGTATAGTATCCCATTCCGCATCATATTTCACTCCCATCCACGTAGCATCATATTCCACACTCTTCCCATTCCACTCATACGGAATCACATTCCATATCCTTACCATCCTGCATCATGAAATATCACATTCTATATCCTTACCATCCCGCATCATGGAATATCACATTCCATATCCTTACCATCCCACATCATGGAATATCACATTCCGTATCCTTACCATGCCGCATCACAGAATATCACATTCCATATCCTTACCATCCCGCATCATGGAATATCACATTCCATACCCTTACCATCCCGCATCATGAAATATCACATTCCATATCCTTACCATCCCGCATCATGAAATATCACATTCCATAGCCTTACCATCCCACATCATGGAATATCACATTCCATATCCTTACCATCCCACATCATGGAATATCACATTCCATATCCTTACCATCCCACATCATGGAATATCACATTCCATATCCTTACCATCCCACATCATGGAATATCACATTCCATATCCTCCTGGGGAAAGAAAGAAAGAAAAAAAAAAGAAGATGATGATATTTCTGTGAAGGTATTTTACACACCTATTCTTTTTATTTTTATATAAAACGTGTTCATTTCTCTCCCCAGCCCGGTGCTCGCACAGCTGGCAGAACCAATTTAAGCAGCGGCACACCCCCCCCCCCCCCCCCCCCGCCCCCCACGCTCCAGCGCGACGCGGTGACCTTCACTGCGCGCCCCGGAATGATGAACTGACAATAAAATGGATCGGGATTTGATTGCCCCCGACGACGGGCGCGAGGAACTGCTGATGCCGAACAAACATTGTACCTTTCTCCACCCCTGATTTCTCCACCTCTTTTTTTATCGCGGTATGTCTGCGTTTTTTTTTATATAAATATGAACGCCTCACCGATAAAGAGGGGATGGCAGGCGTCAGGCTTCAACTGGGAAAACGACGGAGAGAGAGAGAGAGAGAGAGAGAGGGAGAGAGAGGGAAAGAGAGAGCGAAACAGCTTTACCGCCAGCTGGGCTCTACGGTATGAGGACCGCTCGGAGCAGATGCCTTTTTCGTATACGGACCGTTTGGAGCAGATGCCTTTTTCGGTTCCCTTAATGAAGTGGCTTAATTAACTATCACATCCGGCGAGCTTGCGGGGGGTTTGCGCACAAGCCGGGCGCAAATTAATCGTGTTGACTTGTGAAGCTCAGCAAAACTTACAGCGGTATTGTTTACCGAGGAGCGGAACTTCAGACCGCGATGCTAACAAGGGCCTGGGCAGCAAGCTTCGTGCTCACACTCTCTGAAGCAGTGGCCAGAGCTCAGAAGCACAACGGAAGTGTGAACCTTTCCGTTCCGTCCCGCCTGCATTCATTAATGTGATTAAACCCATCTCCACCCCAAAAGCTGGTCATAAAGCTGGTCTAGCTGGGTATGAGCTGGTCAACCAGCATGGCCAAGTTGGTCATGAAGCTGGTCTAGCTGGGTATGAGCTGTCAATCAGCTTGTGGGGCGACATGGCTCAGGCAGTAAGAGCAGTCATCTGGCGGTCGGAGGGTTGCCGGTTCGATCCCCCGCCCGGGCTGTGTCAAAGTGTCCTTGAGCAAGACACCTAACCCCCAAATGCTCCTGACGAGCTGGTCGGGGCCTTGCATGGCAGCCAATTGCCGTCGGTGTGTGAGTGTATGTATGAATGGGTGAATGAGAAGCATCAATTGTACAGCGCTTTGGATAAAGGAGCTATATAAATGCCAACCATTTACCATTTGTGCTGGTAGCTTAACTGAGCTACCAGTTACCAGCAGTTTCGAAACATATCTTGAACCGGTCAAGCTGGGAGCTGGTCTGAACTGATCAACCAGCTGCCAGCTGATTCTAGACCAAGCTTGACCTGTTTCGCTTCAGCGGGGTGCTGTTCAGAGGAGGTGAGAGGAGGAGGAGGCCGGGATGAAGGCTCCAGACTAAAAGGGTTAAAACCTGCAGTGTGACACGGTCGTGGGGTCCGGCCTGCTCTTGCGGTGAGTGGCTTTACAGACTAAAGCCGTTTGGGTGGGAACTGAGGGAAAGGTTTAACGGCACGTCCCGCTGTTTGCACAGACATACATCCTGCCATGGAACTTTCCGTCCACTAAGACAGAGAAATAAAGAGGCCCCAACCTTGTTTGACCCCTCCAACCCCACAGAAATCATCTTTGATTCTGCCACTGTCCACCTATTCTCTATTCCCCAGTCCACACACAACCACTCTGACACACTGACTGAAAGACGCTATCCAGCTCACCAGAACCAATTCAGCCGTGATTTCAATTCTAATGTACATATTTTCTGCCCATGCTGCAGCAAATAAAACCACACAGTCCCATCTTCAGCCTATTTGTCAAATCTCTTTTATCATGGATTTACCCGCCCTACCTATTTACCTGATGCTACAGCTTCAAACCCACACTCTCGAACCAGATGTGTTAAAAACAACAGATAATGTGTCGGGGTTTTTTTTCTCAATCTATCTCAATATCTAGTTAAAGACAACACAATTTGCGCTTGTACATTTTTAGTAACACATTCATTGTTTATTTGAAATGTAGAAAAGTAGTAGCTTAGAATCTGTGACTCAACATGTGATCAACATAACACAAAAGTAGTAACAGAAAAAATATTTTGGGTACGAACACTTCCTTTTTGGGAGTGCACCTGCTACCTTGCACTGACTGTGGCATGTTCTACTAGAGGTGTTGACCCTGGCGACCGGGCACCATTTCTTATCAATATACTTTTTAGTGAGATGTTATGAAAAAGTGTCTGCTACGTGCCAAAATGTACAGGTTCTGCAGCTGCTAAACCTCTCCTGCAAAACATCTGCATTTATTTGTCAAGGCTTGTCCACATCAAGAACTATAGCTATAACGATGACTAGAAATATGTTGTTTCACTGAAATGGATAGTGGAGTCTACACCACGACTACAACGACAATGACAGTGACTAACAATATCGCGGGGATCAGTTTTCGAGCAATTATTTTCCAGCTACATGAATGATTACATCCCAATTTACAGGGCATTAAGTTCAAAATGGCGGATGACATAGCCAAGAGACAATTTACAGAAGGTTATTGTTCATCTGTGTGGATGCTCACATTGTTATTGTTATCGCCATAGTTACAACAGTGTGGATGGGGCTTAAGTCAAAGTTTATGATGAGTGTTGATCGGAATCCAGGCCTGTGTGTTCCATACTTTATGTCGCTTGGCAACCAGAGACCAAAGTCTCAAAACATTCTGGAACCTACCGAGCCTTATCTGAAGACCCACAGATAAATGCTGGTGAAGCCATTCTTCTGCCCACATTTTCCCCTTGTGGTGGATTTACCCTGTTTTGCCTAATTTACCAGAATACTCCCACTGGAAGAAATTAAATGTATTGTCAGGCAATAATTTCAAATTAACAAAATATGGTCTACAATATTTCAAATGGTAAGGATATGTACGGTATAAATGTAGGATAGCTTGTGATTCAGTGTACAAGTGATGTTTATCAGTAGCGTTTATGTGAATATGCAAAGTACTTGCAACAACTGCCCAGTATTGTATTAATTCATGTGCATAATCCTTTTTTCTTTCTGAGCAAGGTGCGCACATAATTCCCCCCGACCGGTGAAGGGTCTTGGCAGCGGGCGTGTGCGCGATCCCTGCTTTTTTCAGGAGGAGCTAATCTGAGAGAGGTTTCCGCGGTGATGAACTGTTTGGAAACTGATCCCATTACTCGCAGGCCTGTGCCTGGTGGACACTGTAAGAGAAACTCCCAGCGCTTAATCCTGTTAGTGCTAACAACCTGACAGCACCAACAGCCTCCGTGGCAAAGGAGGACATTAACAATTTGCCCTTTGCTTTTTTTTTTTTTGCTTTTCTTTTTTTAAATATATATTTTTAAAATCATTATCGCTATATTATTATTAAGTTTCCGTTTTCCTCTGTCACTACCCGACCCGTTTCATCAGAGAAAATACGACTCTCAGCACTTGGCAATTAGCGGGAAGCGCAGTGCATCAGCGGAGAATCTCTGACCTGTGGGGTAGGTTAGGCTCCTGTTCTGAAGGCTGGGCTGTATGATGGAGGTCGTTTTAAAGTTGCACTGGGGGTGCGGGGAGACAAATGAGCTTGTCAGAGCGCAGGCTTGATGGACGCTTTGTGTGACAGCTGGGGGGGGGCATATGGGGGTGGGGGTCTGATTGGGGGAGGGAGGATGGAT
This sequence comes from Conger conger, assembly GCF_963514075.1. NCBI lineage: Eukaryota > Metazoa > Chordata > Actinopteri > Anguilliformes > Congridae > Conger > Conger conger. The sequence continues at coordinate 5,861,809 of NC_083774.1, read as the reverse complement.
GGTGTTGTGTTAGTTGCCGTGTTGTGATGGATACTGACAGCGGCATGGGTTGTGGGGAGTGGGGTACTGAGGGCCAGAAGGGAAAGGGGGTTGAGCTCTTAGTTTTACAGTATGGCATTAATCCAATTAATCCATCTTTTGATTCTGGGCTAATTTGCTTGGTAATACACCAGAATGGCACCGGTCACATCTGCACAGGAAGAATAGAGATGAGATATGTCTATAAAATGCTTTGCTGTTCGTATTCTTCTTATTAAAACTCACCTTGGAGTCACACATGCACAGAAATGAATTAACATGCACCCTTCTTTCACAAGCAATCAATGATTCCGCAGAGTGTTCTGAAATGCATTTCAGAACGAGTAGATGTATAGAACCTGCAAAGATCTAAAGCCAGTCTAAGCACAAAACGCATTTAAAGCGATTGAATATGACAAGCTAATGCACATACTGTGAAGCCCATCGGAGAAAGGCAGTGTTGGGGTTATTGAATACAATCCCACTGATCTCGTGAAAGCTGCAGATAACATAATTGGTACTCACTGAGCTTGACTTGGTTTTCAAGGTGAAAACAAAAATGTCAAAAGTGCCTCTGAGCCAGCTCATGAAGCAGTGCCTTTTGAACAATGTGTCCTTTTCATTTCAGTTTAATCAGCCTACCTATTCAAACGCGCGCACACACAACATGACGAGATGTAACGTAATGTAACGTAACCTAAGATAACATAACGTAGCGTAACGTAGCGTAACATCACTTAACATGACATTATGTATCGTAACATCTCGTAGCGTAGCGTAATTTAGCGTAACGCAACATCATGTAACGTAACGTAACATAATGTAGTGTAAAGTAATGCAACGTAACTTGATGCCGAGAAAAGGCCATTCGGCCCAACAGTGCTCGCCTTCCCCTAAGTGTACTTGCTGCGTAGTTTGCCGAAAAGCTAAATAGTATCTAACGCCTTATCAAGCCTGGTCTTGAAAGCCCCCAGAGTGTTTCTACCTCCACTACATGTCCTAGCAAGCTATTACACAAACACACACACACACTCACACACACACACACACACACACACACAAACCTCACCAGCTACCAAACTCAGATACTCAATAAGGAGATGATGCAAACAGACGTGGAATGTGGAAACACTGAACTTTTGAACCGAACTCACCTCAGTACATCTTGAACTGCCTGCTTCACCTGCAGGTGGATCAGTGCGCATGCATTCGGCCATTTAATTGTAATGAATCATTTTTCATATTTAGTTTTTCTGTGGAGGTAGTAAACGGAGTTAAGGGCATATTTGGATTAAACTGATTGAAGGGGGTACAAGGGGGGAGGGAGGGTGGTTCAGTGGAAGAATTGAACTGTACAGAATAGCATAATTTGGGTCTTGCTGTACACAAGCTATTTACAATCAGCCCATCTCCTCTAATGCCAGATAGAGCAGATGAGGCTGACCTTAAAATGCCACGTTTTTTTTCACTTTTAATTTAACCTTTATTTTACCAGGCAGGTCAATTAAGATTGGAATCTTATTTACAACGAGAGCTTGGCAAGAGTGAGAACAGCTCTGAAGAGGGCGGGTTAAAAAGGGTCAGAATGAAACAGATAAAGGTAAATAAAATGAGGACAAACAGAGCAGCAACGGACAATTGAGACAGATTGAGTCAGATATGGAGGAAGCGGAACACAAGAACGAAACGCGACAGCAAGCGTGCGGAACTCGGTGGCTCGCTGGGAGGTTACGCGGCCAGGCCTGGTACACAGCCAGGTATACGCTTTTCACATTAATGAATCACTGCTGATTTTTAAAGGAAGATTTGTGGGTGGTTTAAAAAAAAATAAAAAAAATCAAACAACATAAAATCTGAAACAGATGGCGTAGCTGTGATGTGTGTGAGCCCCTTCTCCTTCCCCTCCCCCCCCCCCCCCTCCCCCATACTGAGGAGACCTGCTGCAAGGGACCAGGCCCGCTCCACTTTAGCTTGTTTTATATTCTGAATTATTACCTGAAAACTAATGTCTAATTCCCCTTTTATGAAGGGGAATTACCATAAATTAAAACAGAATCAGCATCTGTTCTGGGTACTGCTTCAGTTCCAGGATATGGTGGAGAGGGCTTGGTCAGTATGAGCCCTGCCTATTTATTCGTGTTCCAGCTGTAGTGGATTTGGGATGGGGGGTTAGTTTTTGGTCAATGTGAACCAGTTCCAGTCTTTTGGTTTTACCTCCTTGCTTCCTTGCTTCCTTTACTGGGCATCTCCTTTCCTCGCTTCCTTCACTCGTCTTCTCCTTTCCTTGCTTCCTTTACTCGCCACCTCCTTTCCTCCCTTCAAGCTCCACTCACTGGAGGAGGCAAGGAATGGACATTAAGATGGAGTTATGGAGAAAACGTTTACGAGGCAAACCGAAAGTCCTGGCTCCGTCAAGCGTCAGTTTGAAGCCACGTAACATCACAAACATGACAGTTGGGGTGAGGTGTATCCTCAGTTTGATCATTTATACAAAAAAAAACTTCTGCAAAAGACACACTTGCGCGTTTCCTTGCTCAATAATTCTTCCAGAGCCTGCTAGCTGCTCAGTTCTGGAACATTTACCGGGTGGGAATGTCCTTAAAGATAGCGGACCTGAAACAAGTTTGGGTCAATCGAGGAGTCAAGTGTGGATTAAGTCATTGGAATGAGCCCATAAACCCGCATTGGCATCAATACCCTTAATCCCCTGTTCATGGCAGGCTTATAGATGCCCCGGCATCAAGAGACATCCAAAACCGTGCCAGGCATCCATTTTTTTTTTGCACCATGAATGTGAATGACACACATAATTTGGAGAAAACGATTTACCCAATAAGACCAGGACAGAGAGTGGTGGCTTCCACCTGTGTGCAAGCATCGTATTGCTGCAGTGAGAGGAGAAACAATTCTAATAATGTGACGGAAAGTCACAAATAAAAATCAGTCCCACTTCATATTAAGTGTCTCTTATACCTGTGTACTTGCATGGGATCTAGATGAGTAAGTACTATGCAAATACAGTACTTATGGAAGTGGGAGAACTCTTATGTGAATACATGTAATTACAAAATGTAGTTACATAATTCCTGGTACACATACATACTTACTGAAGTGTTTACCACCAATGTATTGTTACACATTTGTACTAACACATACCATTCAGTGGGTTGTTACATATGGGTAATTACACAAGTATTACAGCTGTAGGTACTACTGTATCTACCAGTGTGTACTTTCACTGTAGTTACTTAGTACCTACTCATCAGTTACCATGTAAGTACACAGGTATTAGAGACACTTAATATAAAGTGGGAGAGAAAAAACCTTTGCACTCACATACTGTAATGTGCAGTATATAGACTAACCGAGCACTTTATTAGGAATATTTTTACTTTATTACACCTGCTTATTAATGCAATTATCTATTCAGCCAGTTGTGTGGCAGCAGTGCAATGCATGCAATCATGTAGCTATGGGTCAGGAGCTTCTGTTAATGTTCAGATCAACCATCAGAATGGGGGAAAATGTGATAAAAGTGACTTGGAATGATTGTTGGTAGCAGACAGGGCTGTTTCAGTATCTCAGGAACTACTGATCTCCTGAGATTGTCACGCACACTAGTCTGCTAATATGCAATGAATAGTGAAAATAAAATAAAATAAAAAAATCCAGTAAGCAGCAGTTCTGCAGACGGAAACACCTTGTTAATGAGAGACGTCAGAGGAGAATGGCCAGACTGGTCAAAGCTGACAGGGAGGTGACAGTAACGCAAATAAGCACACATTACAACAGTGGTATGCAGAAGAGCATCTCTGATCACACAACGCATCATAACTCTAAGAGGATAGTCTAAAGAATAAGTCTAATAAATACCTAATAAAGTGCTTGGTGAGTGTATAACAGTCAGTGAGTGTATAGATGTGCCTGTGAGTTATTAGAACTGTTCTCCTCGCTGCAGCGCTAAGATGCTCACACACAGGTGTACGCCACCTTTCTTATGCTTTTGGGTCGGCACCCTTTGGATTTGTTTGTGTTTTTGATTCAGGCATGCATGACCTCTTCATTCAATACTTCTAATCATTATCCCGTTCACATACACACAATAATGTGATTAAGACAATGGCTTAATTAAGCTGTTCACAAGTGCCTCTCTAATACATGCAAATAAGGGTCAGTTCAATTAAACAGCGGAAGAGGAGGCACTAGGGACCTGTTTCAGCAGGTTAACCGGCATCCCTACGGTTTCCTGCCACTGCAAGTCAAACACAAAAATGTGATTTGTGCTGCTCTGGTGCATTGTTGTATGTGCCGTTCATCTTCTGCAAAACATGCTGCGTCAGCCAAGCCCCTGCCACACGGGCTAAAATGATTTCAAACCGAAGACAACGCGACGAACAGCGCACTTCACCGGCGGCAACGTTAGCAAGCGGAATACAAACGGTAAACGGCAAATGGTTGGAATTTATATAAGAGCCTTTATCCAAAGCACTGTGCAAAGTGATGCTTCCCGACTCATCCATTCATTCATACACACACTCGCACACCAAGGATTGGCTGCCATGCCAGTTCGTGAGGAGCATTTGGGGGCTAGTTGTTAGGTGTCTTGCTCAGGGACACTTCGACATTACCCAGGGCGGAATCTTACCACCTGAGCCAATGTCGCCCCAAATCTTGCAAACACAAACCCGGCTCACCGGTGGTATTTTTTGGAAACCTCTCGAATGTGCCCCCTTCTCTGTCCCACAGACTCCGGGCATTAATGTTGAATGAGCCTGGATGGCCCCCCATAAATATTTAAACACTGACATGCGGCCAGCCAGTCGTCCTATTAGACAAAACCCACTGTCCACTGTCTGCTTCTCTCATTAAAATGAGATTTAACAGCGACTTTCATTTTCTGTTACAAATGTGCTCTCGCCCGCGCGATCAGTCATTGTCAGGAGTAATCTCATTTCCTTCACAGCAAATCTGTCGAGGCACACTCCCCGCGCCGGGCGGGAAAGAGAGAAGGGACGTGTTTTTCTTCTTTAATTTATTTATTTATTTTACGCTTTTTTTTTTTTTTTTTTACAAATTGGAGACGGTCCACGAAAGAGTCTCTCACAGCTGAAAGAAGGGGCTCAGAGCTCCTCCCCGGTTGCTCCCCAGAGTTACGGCATCCTGCACCCTCTCCCCGCGCAGGAGAGGGAAAATGGGATATTAATTATGCCGCAACAGAAAACAGAACGACGTCCACGGAGTGGGGAAACAGTTAAATTAGCAAGTGAATGCCGCGGTGCCCTTCATGCGATACCTCTGCGGTGATAATTTGTTATCTCTCTCCTAACAGCTGCGTACCTGATATAGCTCTCCGTCTCTCACGCTACGCGCCCTGCGCCCCACGCCCCCCCATACTCCCTCAATACCGCCAACACCACGGCCGTTCCATGCAGCGCCCCGACGCTGCGCGGCATGGACTGGGACCAGCACGTATCCCCAGTGTTCTCCTGTCGTCCAGCTGGGACACACAGGCCGGCCAGGGAACGGAGGAGGGTTTGGAGTACCGGCCCTTATTAGATTTACACGCTGCTTCAAATTATGAGTGAGACATCATGCCAACCTTCACCTCTCTCTCTTTCTCTCTCTCTGTCTCCTCTCACTCTATCCCTCTCATCTCTCTCTGTTCCCCTCTCTCCCTCACTCTCTCTCTCCTCTCACTCTATCCCTCTCATCTCTCTGTTTCCCTCTCTCCCTCACTCTCTCTCTCCTCTCACTCTATCCCTCTCATCTCTCTGTTGCCCTCTCTCCCTCACTCTCTCTCTCCTCTCACTCTATCCCTCTCATCTCTCTGTTGCCCTCTCTCCATCTCTCTCCTCTCACTCTATCCCTCTCATCTCTCTCTCCCTCTCTCCCTCACTCTCTCTCTCCTCTCACTCTATCCCTCTCATCTCTCTCTCCCTCTCTCCCTGTTCCTCTATCTATCTCTCTCTGGCTCTCCCCATTTTCTCCTCTTTTTATCACTTCCCTCTCTTTCCTCTCTTGTGGTCTCTCCCTCTCCCTCTCCCTGAGTGGGAAGACATGTTTTTTTGCATTAATAAAATAAATGTATTTGGAAGGTGACAGGTTGTTAAAGAACACGCTTCTGCGACATACCCCCGAAAGTGTATCTAGATATTTATTTATTCATTTTGAAATATTTACCGTAAGCTTGCACTTCCTAAAATTAATTTTCTAGCAGTATGAAAACATGATAAATGTCTGGGCGTATTACATGTTGTGTGTGTGGTTTTTTTATATGAATGGGACTCCTGCAGCATTTTCAATGAGAAGAGAGAACTAAACCACTGTTCAAATGTATATATTACTGGCATTTGGCAGACACTCTTATCCAGAGCGACCTACAGTTGATTGGACTAAGCAGGAGACAATCCTCCCCTGGAGCAATGCAGGGTTAAGGCCCAACGGCTGTGCGGATCTTATTGTGCCTACACCGGGATTAGAACCACCGACCTTGCCTGTCCCAGTCATGTACCTTAACCACTACGCTACAGGCCGCCCTACATGCAAAGAAATAAAGGGTTGAGGTTGGCGGTGAGGGGGGACTGGTTCTATCAGATGATCAGACATGCCTTTTGTTCATAAGGGAGGCCCATCTCCAGTGATTACAGCACTCAACGTACAGGTCAGCACATCAGACACACCTGTATGTAGAGCTGGAGGCTGTTCCCATAAAAGAACTACAGAATCCCAGTTTTTTTTTTCATTCAGGACATGTAATGCTTTGACTTTCAGTGCGTGCACACAGCTAACGACTCTCTTTGTAAGACCGCTAGAGAGGCCAGTCCACACTGGAAAAAATAGACTACTGATGAAGGTAAGCAAGAACCACTGGTGCATTTCATTATAAGGACAGTGAAGTGCATTGTGGGTCTGATGTGGGTCTGATAGTGGGCAGCCTGTAGCATAGTGGTTAAGGTAAATGACTGGGACACACAAGGTCGGTGGTTCTAATCCCGGTGTAGCCACAATAAGATCTGCACAGCCGTTGGGCCCTTGAGCAAGGCCCTTAACCCTGCAGTGCTCCAGGGGAGGATTGTCTCCTTCGTGTAATGATGATGTGGCAACAGGTTCATGTACTGTCAGTGTGACGAGAAGGCTATAGGTTCACAGCCCATGGAGAGCAATGCCATTGAGCAAACTGCATAACCTGACATCTTCAGTAAAGCCTGTATGCGGTCAACATTCATCCGTAACCAAACAAACACCAGTTCAAGTCAGGATAACTCTTAAATTAACGTATGGTATATACTAAACAAACTACCGGCGGGTTACTGTATGGGAGAGCAGGTTTGAGGGCTGTGCTTACACTTCAAGAAAAACATGACTTATCAAATAATTGTTAATTACAAACATTTTTAAAATAAACAGAGAGCCTGGCCTGGCCTTGTCTTTCATATGAATAAGGGGGTGGAAGTGGATGCTCTAGCCCTGTGAATTGCTTTGGCATTAAGTGTTTGCTCTTTAACTCAGGAACTTAACACAGGTCTTTTGAGAATCTCCCACTTGTGAAAATTGCTTTAGAATACCTCATGTTTTTTTATTTCTTATTCTAATGATGAAGTCGTATGTTAACATCGAGGGCTGCTACTTACGTCTGTAATGGTTGCAAACATGAATTCATTTAAGTGTTAAAAAAAACTGATTAAACAGATATGAATCTACAGTATATACATGTGGAGATTTACAATACAGTTATTGGAAGAGAGAGAGACCATTAATTTTACACTTGAGCGAGCAGATCAGACTCCAGCAATTGTATTGTTTATAATATAATGGCTTAATCACAGAGACAAGAACAGTCTTACAAGTATGATGATTTGTTCACAAAGATACTGATTTTTTGCAGTAACTGCCATGAAATGCAGTGTTACCCAGGAACATACCAGCAAAAAGGCATACAAACCCTATGCACTGTATAAGATGAATGTTAAAGTATCAAGGTTTATGAATAAAATAATAAAAGATGAGGGCTTTTTGAGAAATGCTACCCATTTTCACTGATACCAAGGGGGGGGGGGGGGTGAATATACTATGTATAGTACATAGAAAGTTTTCTTAACATTTCTTAACGTAACTTTAGGTGCTAAAAAAATATTTAACACATAAAATGGTAGGTTACGCAACGAATGCAATTTCTTGCACGTCGGAGCGGAGAGGAGTCCTCCTCAGAGGTGTGAAATATAGGTTCTGCCTCCATACAGGGCCGCCATCTGCCCGTGTCCCGAGGCTCCGGCGTCGTGCTACCGCCGCCACGCTCCCATCTTTAATTACCGTACGGCGGTAACGGGGCCCGTCTGGGGGCCCGTCTGGGGGCCGCTCCCGGCGAATGATCGCACGCGCGGGGCCCCTCGTTTCGGGTCAGCCGCACAGCCGCCAGGCTCTCCGGGGCGAATTAGCCGCGCTTCGCGAGGAGACGCCGCGGAACTATTATTATTTCATCCGTCCATCCATCCATCCATCCATCCATTATCTGAACCGACGGGGATTCGAACCCAGGACCTCCTTGCTGTGAGGCGGCAGTGCTACCCACTGCACCATCCATGCCGCCTTATTATTTAATCTGAACCCGCTTATCCTGAACAGGGTCGCAGGGGGGCTGGAGCCTATCCCAGCATACATTGGGGCAAAAGGCAGGAATACACCCTGGACAGGTCGCCAGTCCATCACAGGGCACACACACCATTCACTCACACACTCACACACTCACACACTCACACACTCACACACTCATACCCACGGGTAATTTAGACTCTCCAATCAGCCTAACCTGCATGTCTTTGGACTGTGGGAGGAAACCGGAGTACCCAGAGGAAACCCACGCAGACACGGGGAGAACATGGGGAGAACATGCAAACTCCACACAGAGAGGCCCCGGCCGACGGGTATTCGAACCCAGGACCTCCTTGCTGTGAGGCGGCAGTGCTACCCACTGCACCATCCGTGCCGCCTTATCATTTCATTTCATTTATTTTTTTATTTTATCTGTCATTCGGTGAGCAGAGACAAACTCTGCGTGTGTCAGAACAGTGACACGAAGGACGGCCTTTGGGGGGAAGAGCGGTGTTAGTGGATTTGAAAACTTTATTACTTTCCTGTCATTTAACCGTCATCTTGTTTAGAGGGATAATACAACAGCAGGAACCTGTTTTATACCCTGCAGTTTTGACCTGGAAACATTCTACCGGAGACGTGTGAATACACTTACCTTCAATGTTTACTTCAAGGGATGCTAAATTATTGAATTGATTGTCATTAGATTTAGCTCACGTCTAAAATAAAATAATAAAATTAAAATCAAAATGATTCACTTCAACACCATCAGTGGTTAAAAATACAAGAATAAAGTATTGCAAGTAAATCATCATTCATTCATTCTATTACATATTATTTTATGTTTTTCGGATAGTTACAATATTTTGGTGTTATTCTCAGTTTAGACTAGACTGATTACAAGGGATGGATTCACAGTTTGTTTTCGTCTCCATTTCGCTCTGTTTTCAGTCAGTTAACACACACACACGTTTGCCTAATCCACATGCAATGAGCACACCTCTCTTTGTCCCCAAAACCTGTATTTCTAGGTTTTTTTCTGATGCATTTTGTCCTCCTCTTGTTATTAAATGAGCGGGCTTCAGTCTTCCACGGTAGTTTTCCTCCATTATCCAGGTTGTACTGTGCATCCATTTGTGTTGTCTTCAGAGAGTAATTGCAACAGGACCTGGATTATGCAATAGATTTCCCGGGGACTGGCTCCACATTGCTGGCAGGGCCCGTAGTTTCTCACCTAGAGACACGGAAGCCAGGCTTTCTCTTCCGGGAGTGGGAACATCCCGTTAATCTCACTTTAAAAAAAAAAGTTTTCCTCTGCCATTTTCACGACGATTATTGAATCTGGAGCCGAGGAAATCTCTAACGCGCTGCGGAAGAGGGGTAAAAAAAAGGCACGGGAAGGACCCCGACATTAAAGAAAAAGAAGGGAAAGAAAAGGAAAGAAAAGCTTCTTCTTAATCGCGTCGCCGTAGCGTGAAATGCACTTTAAAGGTGGGACGGGACCCTCGGCGGAGGGAGATTACGAGGCGCGAGAGGACTGCCAGGAATTTAAAGCCCTCCATTCATCCGGGGGGAAGGCATTACGAGGCACGCTGGCACATTAATTGGGTAGCGGCGGTAACGGGAGACAATGGCTCACAGCCGGGCCCGGGCGCCTCGGTTTGAGCGCGCCCCGCGCTGCCGGAGTCCGCGCCGAGAGGTAAGCCGCTTCCCTCCGCCGGCCCCCTCTCATCCCGTCACTCGTTCACTTTCACATCCTCATCTTCCCTCCCCCGCGTTTAATTAAAACCCAGCATATGGGATCCTTCACCAAAGCCGTGAGACTGGCGTGTGCCGTTGCGAGTTCGACGCCGCGCTCCCGGTTATTCACTCAGCGGGGGGCGCCGATAATCTGATTTTCACCTTTTTTATTTATTTATGTTTTTTTTTTTTTTTTTTTGGTAGATGTGAGAAGATCTCGTTTTTGCTGCCCCCTCTGGCGGAGCGGAGTACTGCGGCCCCACCTGCGTCGGGCCCTCAGGGACAGGTGAATGGCTGCACAGAGGCCCGCTCTCCGGACTAACAGACCTTGGCAATGTCACAGTGTCACAGCTGGCTTCTGTCTGGCACGGCCCTGATCTAAATATAACAGGAGGTCAGAGCTTTCTACATGAACATACAGGACAACAAAAAACAAAAACAAAAAAAAAAACCCCAAAGATGGATTAATAAATAAATGAAGCGCTTTGCTAAATCACTCCACGCATCTGTTGTGGAAATTCCGTTATTTTTTTTGCTTATCCCGAAAGAATGTGAATGTCTGACACGGCCACGCATGTGTGCGTTTGAGGACGGCGGGTGAGGGGGGGGGGGTGGGTGTTAAAGGAGCGATGGGGCGGGGGGGGTGGAGGCGGTTATCGGTTCCAAACGGCTGCACCGAAACGGCCCCGGTCCTGCCAGGCCGGCCCACTCACCGCCAGGCTCGTTCGACGGCCCATTAAAACGGAGACAAACGTTTGGGGAAGGCGGCCCCCCCCCTTTGTCCGCATGGGCGGCCAGGCGAGCGGAGGACGCACGCCAGCCATCCGCCATCCCGCCATCCCGCCATCCCGCCGTCCCGCCGCGGGTTACCGGCGTGGATCCGCGAGGCGGGGGGGGAAAGCTGCTCGACAGACGCGCCGCGCCTCAGACAGCCCGTCACTGTCAGGGCTCCAGGCCTGATTAATCGCACACAGAGGCAGCGTCGCCGCGGCGAAGGGCGACTCTGTTCTCAGCTGACCTTCCTGCTGCCAGAAAAAAATATATAACCTACGCAAATACCCCTGCAGACAAAGGGCAATCACCCGAACGAGCGGTGAAAACGCTCTGCGCCCGTTTACCTAAGATTGCTTATGCGTTTATCTAACTGCATACGTGAATGAATGGGCCATTGGTATTTAGTGTTTTTTTTTTTTGGCAGCAGTGTAGCGTAATCATTAGGGACTTGGTCCTCGAGGTTGCAGGTTGTAGTTTTTTACCCTAGAGCAGTGGTCTCCAACCCTGTTCCTGGAGATCTACTGTCCCATAGGTTTTCCTTTCAACCCTAATTGGGCACACCTGATCCTACTAATTAGCAGCTCAATGAGATTGCAAGCTGTTGAGCTTTGTTTAAGGTTGGAGTGAAAACCTACAGGACAGTAGATCTCCAGGAACAGGGTTGGGCAGCCCTGCTCCAGCTGTTGAATGAGGTGTACTTTGTTAGGGTTGGAGTGAAAACATACAGGAGGGTAGATCTCCAGGAACAGGGTTGGGCAGCCCTGCTCTAGCTGTTGAATGAGATGGTGCTTTGTTAGGGTTGGAGTGAAAACCTACAGGACAGTAGATCTCCAGGAACAGGGTTGGGCAGCCCTGCTCTAGCTGTTGAATGAGGTGTACTTTGTTAGGGTTGGAGTGAAAACATACAGGAGGGTAGATCTCCAGGAACAGGGTTGGGCAGCCCTGCTCTAGCTGTTGAATGAGATGGTGCTTTGTTAGGGTTGGAGTGAAAACCTACAGGACAGTAGATCTCCAGGAACAGGGTTGGGCAGCCCTGCTCTAGCTGTTGAATGAGATGGTGCTTTGTTAGGGTTGGAGTGAAAACATACAGGAGGCTAGAGCTCCAGAAACAGGGCTGGTACCACTGTCCTAGAGCAAGGTACTAGAGCTGAATAGCTTCAGTAGATATCCGACTGTATAGAAGGACACCATGTGAAAGTGTAAGGTGCTCTGGATAACAGCATCTACTTCAAGCCTAAAATGTCAATTCTTTGTTAAATTGTTTGTTAGTGACATTCGTTTTGTTTTTTTTGCATTGCAATCTTGTTATTTCGCGAAATTGTTTTGTTAAAGTGTTATCCTCACTGCCATTTTCCCCTAACAGGCTTCACTAATTCCCTTAGTTTTAGTTTGTGATCCCAGTATTTTGTCGCTCCGGATAACAGCGTGCACCAAATGCCAGTAACACGGTGTAACGTCGTGTCGTGTTTCGAACGGTACATACGGCTCAATGACTTGTTACGTGATGCAATCACGGGGCGGACTGTGTATCCCCGCGAGAAGGGTCACGTGACCAGAGGCCCAGGGGTTCCAGGACTCTGTGACCTGGATCGGAAAGCGTTTCACATTCCCCTCCATCGGGAAGAGCTGTGCCCTAACACCCACCCCTCCCCTGCCCTCCCTCTCCCCCCCCCCCGCCCCCCCCCAGGGCACAGAGCAGCTCCACAGTGCGTCACGGTGGCACGCTGTCACTAAAGAGAGCCGTGTAGCGCTCTCTCTGAAGTCCTGCAGGGCCTGTGGATCCATCTCCTCCCTTCCTGGAGCTCCCTGCGTCTGTCTGCGGGGGGGGGGGGGGGGGGGGACAGGGGGGGCAGGCTTTGGTGACTGCTGGCCTGCTCAATATTTCATGCGTTCGCGTGTGTCAGAGGCGGCGGCTGATCTGTGTCATTAAGCGCCGTTAGCGACCGCGCGGCTAAAGCGCTAGCCTCCGACTGTCATCGGCGATAATTTCGGGGGCTCGAGATATTCTCTTCCTCTTTACCTCCATCTGTCACTCCTCCTCTTTCCCTCTCGCCCTCTGTTATTTTTCATCCCGTTCCCCTCTCTGACGCTCTCTCCCTTTTCCCTCCCCGCGCCCCCCTGGGCGGTGCGTCATATCGTGCGCACTCCGCCCTGGCAGCAGATGAGACGGCGCGGTGCGTCTGAGCGGGGGGACCGATCCGGAAACCATTAAAGCGCGTCACCGCCGGGACTCTCCGAAAAAAACTCTTCTGGAGCGGCGTGCGGGTCCGGGGCTGGGCCAGCCTCCGGCAGGCTGCGGCAGATGGGCCGGGCTCAAACGGACCGGCGCCGAGCCGCCTCCCCGGCGCCGGGCCTCCCGCGGCCGGGGCTCCTTCGGCGGGAAGCGCCGCTTCAACCGCCGTCTGAAGAGACGGAGCCGACGGGTCCGACAGGGCCTCCGCAGAACATCTGGGAGGCGCCCCTGCAAGGCGGGGGCCCAGCTGTGCTTCAGACAGCGACGGGCGTGTTTACGCAGTTTGTGTCCGTCGATCGGCGACATTGGCTCAGGCGGTGTGAGCAGTCGGAAGGGTTGCCGGCTTAAATCGCGCACGAGGTGCGTCGGAGTGTCCCTGAGCAAGACGCCTAACCCCCCAAATGCTCCTGATGAGCAGGTCGGCGCCTTGCATGGCAGCCAATCGGCGTCGGAGTGTGAGTGTGTGTGTGAAGGGGTGAATGGAGAAGCATCAATTGTACAGCGCTTGGGATAAAGGCGCTATATAAACGTCATCCAATAACCCATTCAATGGTGGAAGAAGATAAGCAGAAATAGTAGAAGACTTTGGTGGACTTTGTAGAACCCTCCAGTAAAAGAGTTGGAGAAGGCACACTCTCGTCTGTCTTATTTAACCGCTAATGGAACGGAAAAATAAATCAATATTGTAAAAAATAAATAAATAAAAGAAAATCATAAAGAAAGAGAAGTATTTGGATAATCCAATTTCCGGTGACACAAAGGAGATGGTGCCTTGGAAGCAGCAAAGACCGACACAATGGGAGGAATCACACTCGGCGTGGTCCCATTATCCTGAGAGGATATTTTTACATCACAAGTTGGCAGGATCTTACTGAAAAGTGGAAGAAGCCTGACAGCCGCACACAAGCCGTTTCTATTTTTAACCCCGGAAACTTTAAACACACCGCATTCTTTAAAAAAAAAAAGTCTTCGTTCACACATCAAAACAGACCCATTTACCACACACTCTTGGCAGTAATTGTGTTTGGGATAAGTGAAAAGGAAAATGTCTGTCTTGTGGGAAGCTACATAATAATTGAAGTTACGACCCCGGCTTTGATACTGAATTGACACTAACCGTTTATAATTGGGGTGACATTTGTCAGTTGTAAGAGGGCACACATGGGCTTTTTTTATCAACACAAAAAGTTTCTTATTTTCCATTAAGGAACAAAATACAATCCTCATTAATGCTGTGCACTCAATAATAATTTTTTTCATTCACTTCAGACTCCATCGTTAGCATTATCTATTGATAATTTCAGCCAATCACAGTCCAATGTTCTTTGCATTTCTTTAGGGAATACAAAAGGTGAGAAAATTGAGAATAGGTGAGTATGTCTATGAACAGTCATACCCCGAGAGAGAGATGCATAAGAAAATAACCCTGGTGTAAAATCAAGCTATGACCAGCTTAAATGACCAGCTACCTGCTGTTTTAAAACATAGCTTGAGTTGGTCAAACCATGACTATGGAGCTGGTCTGAACTGGTCAAAACCTAGCTTGAGCTGTTTTTATTTTTTTCCCAGCTGGAAAGAACATAACAACACCAGGCGATAGATAAGTAATGCAGACCCACTATAGGTACACAGCATCGTTGACACATAACAATTGTGGCTGAAAAAAACAAAACAAAAAAAAGTCGATTAAGTAAGTTTTGGACTCGTTGTACGGTGCCCAGGCCCAAGGTTGGCCAACCCTCACTTTAGGGCATTACTGCAGTGGATCTGGCATCAAAGAAAGCAAACTCTTGACATTCCCGCAGAGGCTATGAGTCCATTCTCCACCTCCATTACGTGTGAGCTCATTGTGTGGGTCGAGCCATAGATCCGTAGCCATAGATGTAGCAGCTCCCAGTGCTCTGGCTGGATTGGCAGTTGAACGGACTGAAGGCCAGCATTCTCCATTTGTATGAGAAAGGAGGCCCGGCTCATTGTACCGGACGCTGCGTCTAGGGACGGGCGAAGCATGTAGCTGTATTCATCCTGCCTCTCTCACGGCCGCATAATGAGCCCACGGCATTACCATAATGCGTTTGAAATCCGGGAAAAGTGTTTATTAATGCACATATTTGCTTTTTGAAGAAGCGCCGTGTTTGTGCATACATGAATATCTCCGCGGCCTCCGCGGTCGGGGTGGGTTCTGGGGGGCGGGTAGGGTCCGTATCCGAGACGGGAGAAGAGAACGTGCGATTGGCCTGCACAGCGGGGTACATCAGCCTCTTCAGCAGGGTGTGTTTGGGAGCCCCCCCAGACCCCTGTGGAGAAAGGAGCCTGCCGGCTCCGTATCGTTCCTCTGGCCTCTTTACAGCCGCGTCCTCCGTCCCAGGACACCGTAAGCACTTGAAAGGGAGAGTATTCATTGAGACACCCGCAGAATGGGAATGAGGTTGGGGGTTGGGGGTTGGGCCTTACGTGAGGGGTGGGAAATTGTCTTGGTGGCGAGAGGCGGAGGGTAAGGGGTGAGGGGGTACAGGAACACCTTGACATCAACACTGCACAAAGGGTCATCTGCACACCTGCCTACATCACAAATCATTTACCATCAATGATTCTGCATTTGAATCACACTCTCTGGGGTGGTTCCCTGAGCAACGCATTGCTTTATGCGTACAGAATCATATACATTTAACAGATATGATTAATGCAGAGGACATACAGTCAAATACCTTTCTATGCATTACTGAGCTTGTCTGTTCAATTGAAACCTATGAAACACGCTCAAAAAGTGCAAACCCTGCCTTCTGTTCCTCTTTGTTAGCTCATCTGCACCAGGCAAGCTCAATTACATATCAGACCCAGTTCTGGTTAACAGCCAGGGTCTGTGGTTGATGATGAACCAAAAAAGCCCAGGAACCTGTATGTAGCCACACACTGTGGTGGAGCACTGAGCTCTTGTCTCATTTAGTTTTATGGGCTGTTGAATATTTTGGAATATTTCTTTCTCACTCTTGTTTGGGGTCTGTTCCAAGGCCCGTTTCTACATTCACTTCATCCAGCCAATGGGGCCTGTGGATCTCAGATGGCTTCACAGTGACCGCTGAAGAAAACCAAACTCAGACAAGACTCAGACCAGACTCAAACCAAGTGAGAATATGTTTCCTTAACATTGGCCTTCTGTCTGGGATTCAGACTCACAATCAGTCCACCCTGGAGTCTCTCAATCAGTCCTTTATTTCTCCCAAAAAGGGGATAATCACATCCTTTCAACAGTTTTATATGAAGCTGTAATGATTGGAGAGTCAGAGAGTTTCACTGCCTGTGGAGGCCCTGGTATTTACACCAGTGGGGTATCGACGATATTTTAACATTCTTCTCACGTAACATGGAAATGAGCTTTCGGAAGCCGGGCTTTGCCAGGAAGAGGAGGGGTTAATGAAGCGGAGTATTCTCCAGAAAGGGGGCCGCCCCGTCCCTCGGGAGTCACATCTCATTGGCCACGTCCTGCCGCGGATGGGGCGGGTTTCCTATTGGCCGGACGAGCTGTCGTGGGCCCAAACGGCCCGTTTAAATCACTCGCTTAAACAGCTCGCGGCCCGGGGAAACGGCCCTGCTCTGGGACCGCGACGGCGGTCGCCCGGGGGGCACGGCGGCGGGTGTGTTTCCGGTAGCTACACCGCGCGCGACCACAGCGTCGAGGAGAAACACTCTGCACCCTCTGCCGCGTCTCCTCCAGTGCGGAAAACCTTGAATTTAAAAACGCATTTAATTTCCCGATCCGAGCCCAGGCACGTTCCCCCTTCAGCCTCCGGAGGCTCTTTAGGCCGCGAGGCCGAAGACGGCCAACAGGGGGCCCCGCTGCAGCAAGAGCGCCCGCACGCCGGGGCCTAACTCCCTTAATTAAACCCCCGCCAAGTGGCGTTTACTTAACATTAGCCTGAACCCTCTCCCCACCTGAGGGCCTGTCTGACTCAAAATCTCTGCTCTTAAACCACCCAACCCCCCACCCCTCACCCCGTCTGCCCTTTATTGCCAAAACTGAAATATGAATGAGCATATTCATATTTATGGGACACGGAGGGCGGACCCTCCCCGCGCTGCCAGCACGCGCCCGCTTGTTCTCCTCGCGGTCACATGATCGTCCTGCTGCGGCCTACGTTTGATGGACTGGGATTACAGGGCTTGAAACCAGACCTCCCGTCTCCCCCCCCTGCCCGGGCGGGGCCGGGGCCCGGCTCGCCGGCTTTCAACGCAGCGGGTCGGCGGGAGGAACACGCCTGTCGCCGCGGGAAACAGCCCGCTTTCCCGCCGCGCTTCATGCGCCGGATACCGCCGGGCTGTTTCCGCGGCGGCAGGCGTGTTTCCCTCCCGCCGACCCGCTGCGTTGAAGCCGTACCGGGGCCCCGCCCCCTCACAGCCTGGGATGAGCCCACCAGGGCCGCTTCCAAAAAATATAGCGAGGCTTCGTGCTTATTTTCCTCACGTGACTCAGTTCGACCGATCCGTTAACGTTCAGGATAAAGGGGCTAATTCTTGGTTTTCATCGCTGGCACTGCGGATGGCAGCCTCAAAAAAACCCCCAAAAATGTATATGAATAAATAAAAATCACCAAGGGTATGCAGTTACATTTCAGAGCAGTTGAAAGTAATTCAATCTTTTATTGCTGGGGTTCTCAATGGAGATTTAGAATTTATATTTCAAGATTCTCCTCTGCTTTTGATTTTTTACTGTACTTGGCTTTCTCACCCTCCCTCCTTCTATCAACTCATCCTTTGCCAATCTGCATTGTTACTTTTACCTATTTTACTTTTATGCCCGTCCTTGACATCCCCAAGTGAAACCACGTCCTCCCAAAACAGGCCCGGGAGGAGAGGCACGCTCAACGCCGACGAAAACTCCTCCCAAACCAGACACTGTTTCAGAGTAAATAGTCTTTTACCATAAAAGAAAATGCCAATTTACAAGGCTGTGTTGGGACCGGGCATCAATGTGTTCCGTTTGTATCAGCAGTGGAACACAGTGTGCTGTTGTCTGTCTAAGCCAAGTCCCTCTGGGAAGCAGAGTCTAAAACCAAACCAAATCACACTGTATTCATATACCGCATTTCCTGCAATACAAAGTGCTTTAAATAGTGAAGACAAAAGTTTCAAAAAAGACCCACATCGCCATATTTGAAACTTTTAAAAAGACAAGACAAATAATATAACATCAATAATGACAAGAAATAAAAGCAATAGTTGTAATAAAAATGTCAATAAATAAAGTGAATAAGCATAAATAAATTAAATAATGGTAAATTAATGAATGAGTGGATGGGTGAACAGATGAATGTGCGTACGGATGAAGAAATGAAGAAAGGAATGAATGAATAATGTGTATGAACTCTGAGCTGCTGATGTGGGCTGGCTGCAGAGAGGAACATCTTGAGTTCGATCGGCCATCTCCACCGCTCTGAGATATTGAGCTCTAAAGTTCCTGTCAGTCCATTGATTTTTATCACTTAGAACTTCCTAAAAACTGGAATAACACCCAGATTTTACTTTTTAAATGTTTTAACTCTGCAACACATGGAAAGAATGATAAATGCAGTATTAAATAAAAAAATAAAAAAATAAACAATTCAACAAAAATGTCAGGTAGGATAGTTCTCAGGCCAGAATTTCGAAGTCTATTCTCCATTCTGGTTTAATGCAGCTGAACGTAGTGCTATGCAGAGGAAATAAGTCAACTTCCTATTTATTTTTACGCCTTAATGGCTGCTTTCTCAGTGCCAGCCCTCTCATTACACTCTACTTAAAAGATAAATGAGCAAATTATTCTACACCGCGAAAAGGCAAGAATGGGAAAATCAATACAAAGCGATTATGTCTTTTTATTTTAATGTTTACTTCACCAGAAATTGGTTGTTTTTAAGCCAGCCAACTTTCTCACAGATAAAGCCACGAGAATTATAGGCCTACATCTGTATTGCAGGGCATAATCAGATGACTTCTCATAAAGTCTAGACATAGCAGAACGTTAATATTTTATTATAAGGAGAGTAACCCAAAAAAAAAAATTAACTGAAAAAAGTGTCAGTTGCAATCAATAATTTTTTCATATTTTAATTGCATTTTTCTTTTTTTATGAAAATGGGATTAGATATCATGCATATAATTGCTCAACTTTAGTGCAGAAATTTCCATTGCTATATTATTTCTGATCATCTTTCATTATCTCTTTGTACTCTAAGTATAACTCCCATCTTCTGCTAAGGAATGACTCACAACATCTCTCATGATATTCCAGCTCTTTTATGACATCTCTCATGATATTCCAGCTCTTTTATAACATCTCTCATGATATTCCAGCTCCTTTATGACATCTCTCATGATATTCCAGCTCTTTTATGACATCTCTCATGATATTCCAGCTCTTTTATGACATCGCTCATGATATTCCAGCTGCTTTGACATTTCTCATGATATTCCAGCTCTTTTATGAAATCTCTCATGATATTCCAGCTCTTTTATGACATCTCTCATGATATTCCAGCTGCTTTGACATCTCTCATGATATTCCAGCTCCTTTATGACATCTCTCATGATATTCCAGCTGCTTTGACATCTCTCATGATATTCCAGCTGCTTTATGACATCGCTCATGATATTCCAGCTCCTTTATGACATCGCTCATGATATTCCAGCTCCTTTATGACATCGCTCATGATATTCCAGCTCCTTTATGACATCGCTCATGATATTCCAGCTGCTTTGACATCTCTCATGATATTCCAGCTCCTTTATGACATCTCTCATGATATTCCAGCTGCTTTTACATCTCTCATGATATTCCAGCTGCTTTGACATCTCTCATGATATTCCAGCTGCTTTTACATCTCTCATGATATTCCAGCTGCTTTGACATCTCTCATGATATTCCAGCTCCTTTATGACATCTCTCATGATATTCCAGCTGCTTTATGACATCTCTCATGATATTCCAGCTCCTTTATGACATCTCTCATGATATTCCAGCTGCTTTATGACATCTCTCATGATATTCCAGCTCCTTTATGACATCTCTCATGATATTCCAGCTGCTTTACAGCTCAGAACAGAGCAGAAGGCATCACAGAGATCATCAAGTGAAGACAGTGATCCATCACATCACCAAAGGGGCAGAACAACAACATTACATGACATTACATTATTGGTAAATGACTGTGACAGCCAAGGTTGGTGGTTCTAATCCCGGTGTTGCCACAATAGGATCCACACAGCCATTGGGCCCTTGAGCGAGGCCCTTAACCCTGCATTGCTCCAGGGGAGGATTGTCTCCTGCTTAGTCTAATCAACTGTACGTCGCTCTGGATAAGAGTGTCTGCCAGATGCCAATAATGTAATGTAATGATTTACACACCACCCCCCACCCTCCTTCTGATATCCCTCTTGTGCACCCAATATTAAAAAATAAAGAAATAAAGATTGGACTCATGACGACAATTCTTTCGTGGAGCTGCTCTCCATGCTCTTCATGCTCTTCATGCTCTTCATGCGTGCTTTGCTATTTCCGGACGTTTTTAACTTCTTGAAGAACCCATGCAGTCGTAAATCGCTTTGTATTAAAAGCGTCCGCTAAACGACTAAAATGTAAATGTAAAAAAGGTAAACACACACACACACACACACTCGCACACACTCGCACACACTCGCACACACTCTCTCACACTCTCTCACACTCTCTCACACTCTCTCACACTCTCTCACACTCTCTCACACTCTCTCACACACACTCACACACTCACACACTCACACACTCTCTCACACTCTCTCACACTCTCTCTCACATACTCTCACACTCTCTCACACTCTCTCACACTCTCTCACACTCTCTCACACTCTCTCACACTCTCACACACTCTCACACACTCTCTCACACTCTCTCACACTCTCTCACACACACACACACACACTCTCTCTCACACTCTCTCACACTCTCTCACACTCTCTCTCACACTCTCTCTCACACACTCTCTCACACACTCTCACACACACTCTCACACACTCTCACACTCTCTCACACTCTCTCACACTCGCACACACTCGCACACACTCTCTCACACTCTCTCACACACACTCACACACTCACACACTCACACACTCACACTCTCTCTCACACTCTCTCTCACACTCTCTCTCACACACTCTCACACACACTCTCACACACTCTCACACTCTCTCACACACTCACACACTCTCTCACACTCTCTCACACTCTCTCACACACACACACACTCTCTCACACTCTCTCACACTCTCTCTCACTCTCTCTCTCACACACACACACACTCACACACTCACACACTCTCTCACACTCTCTCACACTCTCTCACACACTCTCACACACTCTCACACACTCTCTCACACTCTCTCACACTCTCTCTCACACACACACACTCTCTCACACTCTCTCTCACACACACACACACTCACACACTCTCTCACACTCTCTCACACTCTCTCACACTCTCTCACACTCTCTCACACACACACACACACTCACACTCACACACTCTCTCACACTCTCTCACACTCTCTCTCACACTCTCTCACACACACACACACTCTCTCACACTCTCTCACACTCTCTCACACTCTCTCACACACACACAAGAAGAAGAAAGCAGACCCGGAGCGGTTGTGTAACCTGTCCTCCAGCTGACCCCTGGGCTCCGTTTTAGCGCTGCTCCCCGCAGACTGCCTCGGCCCCTCCCTGTCATGACTTGTTTTCTGTCTGGGGCCACTTTCGCCCTCAAATACAGGCGATTAATCACCAGAACAGACATGTTTTTCAGCTCTCCTCTGGGGGTGGGGTGGTGGTGGAGGTGGTGAGTGATGGAGGTGAAGGGGTTGTGGGCTTGGAGCGCCTTTTTCTCCCGCAGTGCAGTGAGGTACATCCTTAACTTCCTCCTCCACCGAACACCCTGGGGTTTCCAATTCCACTCTCCCTCTTTCGCTGAATGCATTAAGAAACACTCTGTAATTAAAGCAGCCACGCAATTAATTCCTGGAGCTGCAGAGATAGCGGAATGAATGCGTCAAACTTATCCTCTTATGTAAGATCGATTACATGACATAGCCTTTCATTGTTCACGACCGCATTGTCACATGTTAAGAACAGTAAGAGAGCATATCCTACAACGTGTGCTGCAATCCTCCCTCATTCCTACCCTTCTATGTTGGGAAAGAACATTTATTGAGGGATTAATTACGTTTACTTGTCCCCGACCAGGACCAATAACACGGGCTATCCTTCATGGCACTACGCGACTTTGCTGCAGCATATCCTAGCCTCCATTATATGTTTGAAGAATGGTTATGGAACATGCCAAGGAGCAATAACTCAAATTATGTGATAATAAAAATAAAAAAAAGTTTGCATTAAAAGTTTTGTTTCATTAATCATCATTCATCCCGGCAGCACAAGCAGAGGGTTTTGTGGTCAGCCCGAGTACAAAAGGCACAGAATTTGTAAAGTCTGGGATCATTTCACACTCAAAGTGGTGGAAAAAAAGCCTCTGGCTACTGTAAATCTGAGCTTTCTTTCCTCAACACGTCGCTGCAACATCTAAAGAGAAAGCATCCATTCACCGGGGCAACAGACCCGGATATCGAGAGGTGAATTTTCCGTTTACATTAGCCCACTAGCATTAGCTAACTACGAAAGTGGCTGTATCTTTTTAATATAAACATTTTAGCTTCTTCTCATCCTTTACAGCTTATAGCTTCTTTTCTTATTCTTATCCACAAATTATTGTTTTCCTCTTGTCACAGGGCTTACATTCATAAGGCAAGTATTATAAGTAAAATATTTATAACATATGCAATTTGTAACGTAACTCTAACAGAATTTTGTGTTTTGTACATATCTGGGAAGGCCTAGTACTGAAGCCTTTTTTTCTATTCTCTTTCTCGCCATGGCCCAATTTATTCATGGAGGGCATTTTAGCAGACTTCATTCGTACAGTTGGTTCTTTACTGAAGCAATGCATGTTGAGTTGCAGTGCCAAAAACTGAGGATTGAACATGTAACAGGCGGCCTGTAGTGTAGTGGTTAAGGTACATGACTGGGACACGCAAGGTTGGTGGTTCTAATCCCGGTGTAGCCACAATATGATCCGCACAGCTGTTGGGCCCTTGAGCATGGCCCTTAACCCTGCATTGCTCCAGGGGAGGATTGGCTCTTGCTTAGTCTAATCAACTGTATGTCGCCCTGGATAAGAGTGTCTGCCAAATGCCAATAATGTAACTTTAAGTCACAAGCCCACTTCCTTAGCCATTATACTACGCTTCTGCCCCAGGGCTAATGAAGGGTGTGAGGGTATGTGGGTGGAGGTTTAGAGGACTACGGGGTGGAGAGTTTAGGGGGTCTGTAGGTGGACATGGATTTTTAGTGGGGAACAAAGTGGGGGGATATGAAGGGTTTTTATCGTGGGGGGAGGGGGGTGGGTGAGGGAGGTGTTGCGAGCAAAGGGGTGTTTTTGTTTTTCTGTTTTTGTGTGAAATAATGTGAAAATCAGTAAAAAAATAAATATCACATATCATGAGGCTGGAAATCTGTGAAGCGCAGCGTGTTCTAACAGAATGCTCCCGTGTCTGTGTTCTAGAGCAGCACATAGTCTGCCAGGTTTTTGTTTTTTTTTTGCTTTTTCAGTAACCAACGATGCGTTCAGACAGCAACAGTAAAAACAGCGAAAATGTAACAGCATTTATAGTTCCAGTTCGGTTCAATCTGCGAAGAACGATTCACCCCTTTTCCCTTGCGATTGAGGCTTTGCTTGATTGTACTCAAATCTTTATCAGAACAAAATGTTTTGACCGTTTTTCCCGGGCGGAAACAGAAAATGACATGACGAAGCGAATAAGTGACAGCTGAAAGGGGTCAACCGAGGACATTTGCCTAAAATGTGCCCTTTAAGAAATGCCAGAGACACACCTTAACGTGCAGACGGAATATGAATTCGTAGTTAAAACCTGCTCTGCAGTCCACACCCAAAGCTGGGGAAACAGTTTTTGCTAAATAATTTGCGAGAATAAAAAACATTTCATTTGGGCTGGCCAGACTGGATGGTAGCCTCAGTGCCCAGCCGGAGGCTGAGCTGTGGAGGAGGGGGGAGGGGGGCGGTTGAGGGCAGTGAGGTCAGCCAAATCTGACGCTTATGCACCAGGGTCAAGGTCGACACCCTGTGCCAGTCCCCCCCCCCCCCCCCACTCCCAATCCGCCACCCCCCCCTCCCCCCAGCTATGGTGTCTGCCAAGGGCCAGACCATGCTGAGGCAGGAAGGACCCTGACGGGACCGCAGGGCCTTGCATCATTCATGAGACAGACTACCAGATCATCCAGGAAGGGGGTATGATGACGGATAAAGTATTAATAACTGGTGTAATGATGGACGCACACGCACAATCACATGTCCAAAGATCTGGAGGTTAGGCTACTTGGGTGGCTTGGGGGGGGGTCAACATAGCCTGTATAAATAAAGGTTCATAAATATTAAGTAACATGCACACGGGCAAAGACATACGCGCACACAGACACACATGCACATGAGTACACACATACACATACACACACACACACACACACACACACACACACACACACACACACACACACACAAACCAAAATGCTTTGTCCTAATCTATCCTCTTGCACTCCCTTTATATATTTTAGACAATCTTTTATACTATAAGTCAGCTTCTCATGCAGGAAAATGGAGCTCACACTTGCCTGCCACAGATTGGAAAGGTGCATTATGGGGAACGTGCATTATGGGAATCGTAGTTCAGAAGTGTTTTCTGAAGTGAGAACGTGAGGTACACTGTGAAGTGTTGGTGGTGGTGAGAGTAAATGTGTTTCTAAATCAGTGAGCGTTTACATGTTACGTGTTGCATGTTAGCTCACGCCACCCCCCACACCCTGGATTTGGGCCTTATGGAGTGTGAACACATGTGGCACTGGGCCCAAAGCCGTGGGAGGTGGGAGTTGGGGCTTGGCCAACAAATTATTTTCAATATACTTCATGTGCATTAAGGGACCCGATGCATTATTCTTTCAGGGATCCAGAATTCCTGGCTTCTGCCCTCCACCTGACCATGTGTTCCCGGGATCACCTACTGAAAACATTATGGATCTCAGGTCCTGTAATCGCCTGCCATTGGTGTGAAACATGGGATTAACAACACATCAAAACATGCTGTCAAACAGGTCGTCAAGCAAGGCATCGAGAAGACCATCAACATGTCACGAAACAGGCCATCAAACATGGAGTCAAGCACGCGGTCAAACGGGTCGGTAAATACGTCACTGAACATGCTGTCAAACACGCCACTGCACACACACCTCGTACACACTGTGAAGGAGGCCATCAAACGTGGCGTCAAGTAAGGCCATCAAACAGGCTATCCAACATGGCGTCAAGTAGGGCATCAAACGGACCCCCAACCATGGCGTCAAGGAGGGTGTCAAACAGGCTATCAAACATGGCATCAAGTAAGGCGTTAAATATGCCATCAAACATGGCATCAACTAAGGCATCAAACATGGTGTCAATTAGGGCTTCACACAGGCTGTAAAACATGCCCTGAACCCACACGTGCCGTGGAAAACACTGTCAAACACGCCGTCAAACTTGCTGTCAAACTTTGTCAAAAACACTGTCAAATATGCCAACGAACACAATGTCAAGCAGGCCATCAAATGTCATGAAGAAAATGTGCTGTCAAAGCCATCATCAGGCATGTTGACAAGCGCATTGTCAAATAACCCGACAAACATCGAACACGCCACTAAACAAACCGTCGAACACGCCATCAAACAGGCTGTCGGACGCACTTTATTTGAATATATATTGAAGCGCCGGGCAATAGTCAGGCATCATGCATAGGTTTGACAAGAACATATTTTCTCAGGGGGAAAAATAAGCATTTGCAACATGAACACGCTTTCAGACAGGCCATTAAGCGTGTCGTCAAACGCGCCTTCGAACACGGCCGCCGATCGCCCCCGTCAAACGGGGCATCTCTACCGCGGCGAACGCGGGGAGGAGGGGGAGCCGTCAGCGAGCGCCGGGTCAGAACAGGACCACGGCCCCTCAGCGGTTCTGTTCTCAAGTGCTCGTACAGGGAAGCGAGGGGGTGAGCAGATAAACGACTGGAGACAGAGATGAGGGGAGAAGAGGAGGGCAGCCCGTTTGACGGCTGCCCACGCTGCAGGTCCCCCCTTCACAGCGATTACCGCGATTACCGTGAACAGTCAGAGATCTACAATAGACTGCAACTCAAGCACCCCGGGCGCGATTTCAGTTTTAATCCACTGAAATTCAAAAGAGAAAAAAAAATACTGTAAAAAAAAAAATATATATATATATATATATATATATATATATTTGAAAGTTATGGGATGCACTAAAGACAGAGGCTTATGGTTTAAAAGATGGGTTGAGGACGGAGATTTGACCCACGGGGAAGAATTCAGCGCACGTCCAGACGCAGCGGACAGCACTCAGCACCCGGGTCACGGTTATAGAGCGTGTCAGATGTGCGTCGTGATCGGATGCACATGGTGCCACGCAGGTAACAGCAGCAGACGAGCGCGGCCATTAAGGCCGCTTCGCCGGAGACCGAGAGGGTTCTCACCGCCGCGCGACCGCCTCTGGGGTCCAGACAATCAGCGCGTCTTACGAGAGCCGCGCGGAACGCCACGCCTGCTCGCCCGGGTCGGGGCGCGGGCGGGGGACCCGTTCTGACGCGCTCTCCACACAGTTTAACTTCTCGTTTTCGCCGAGTGGAATTTGCCGGAGGAGGCCGTCGGTAGGTGTGCAGTACCGGGCGGAGACAGGGAGGGAGTGTGAGGACCGGTGGTGTCCTTGTATTCCCGGCTGGTCTTTGCCGTCAGCGGGCCCGCCCGCCTGTGGAAAAAGAGATGAGTCAGCACTCGCAGGGACACCGGAGGCCAGATTAGACACAGCACCACGTGGAATTAAAAGCATTCATCTTCTCTTTCGGGCACCCACACACTGCGCTGTATTTCAGGAGAAAGGAAGAAACAGGCATCCCTGTCTCCCGTCTCTCCATCCCTGTTTTTCCAGGGGAGAGAAGAGGGAGGGAAGTGGGGGTAGGGGTGTGAGAAAGTGAGAAGGTGTGTGTGTGTGTGTGTGTGTGTGTGTGGAGAGGAGGGGGGAGGGGGGGGTTGCGGCACTAGAATCAATTAGCCTTTTGTTCCTGAATCATACCCTTCTACTCGGGCCATCTGTTGTTACTCTCTTGCTGTGTATTTCATACAGAGAGGATCTGTGCCAGGAGCTGCAGTCAGGGAGCTCGGGGGGGGGGCTGGGGGGGGGGCTGGCACCAGGCGGAGGGCTCTCAAACCATCCCTAGCCTGGACAAGAGAGGGCCGCGGAACTAGATATCTTCCCCAAAACACCTGGACTCATACATGGGCTTTGAATCATCCCAAAATAATTACTCAAATCAGCTGGCTGAGAGCACAGGGGTGGAAGAAACATACAGCAGGACTGACTCCTGGACTTTTCACCCCTGCATACATTTCATACTATTTATCAATATGAAAAACAAAATGAATACCATAAAATATATATAATGCTACGTGACCATTTATCCTCCGTTTGCAGCCCAAGGCATCGATTACTCTCCCCGGTTTCTAAAGCTGCACGGCAGCACTGGCGCAGGTAACGGCCTTCAGCGGGAAAGAAACTCGGCCTTGAGGGAGAAGTGCTGAGATTTGAGAGAAACAGATTCATCTAACAGGGCAGATGAAGAGGGCTGACCTGGGGAACTGATATATTTCAGAGGAGTGCGTTGGGGGGGCCAGCGGGCAGCGCACAGGGTGGAAGGCGCCGCTCGAGGCCCAGGAGTGATGGGCAGGGTGAACCGGGCCTGGACCGGCGCCGGCCGCGGCCCCACGGGAGCGGGTCAGAACTGCCTCTGCGTCGCCCCGGGATACGGGAGGCGCGCGGGTCAGCGAGGATACAGGCACTGTCCCGTGCTCAAGGCGCCCCCGCTGGGCCGTCCGGGCGAGCTCTCTGCACACGCGTGTGAGCGGGTCTCCTCCGCCCCGGCCCTGCACTGCTAGAACGAAGCGGTTGCTTGGCAGCCACACATTTTTGGGGGAGAGCTGGAAGCAGGGGCGAAATATGAGCACGATGGATACAGTTCGCGAATTGGACATTCCGAGCCTTTGGGCAGGATTTGAGATGCTAAATAAATAAGGAGAGTGCGTATGTGTGTACAGTGTGTGTGTGTGCAGATGCTTGTTTTAGCATGCATAGGTGCGTGTGCATGCCTGCGTGCTTGTGTGTGTGTGCTTGTTTATTTGCATCTGGGTGTGCGTTTGTGTAAGTTTCAATCCTTTCGTTCTCAATTTTCTGTCATGTTCCCCTATTGTTGCTTTTATTGTGTTGTTTAAAAAACAATAAAAAAATAACCGTGCACGTTGCGTTTCCGTACGTGGTTCCCCGGCAGATCTGGGCCCAGCGCAGCGCCTTCTTTTTCGGCTGTCACCGACACAGCTGCGGCTTTGGAGAGCTCAAACACGGCACGCTAGCGAACGGCAGGCGCGCGGGACAGACAGCCAGAGACTCGGTGAAACGTCCCGCGGCCCTCCGGATCCGCGCTCCCCCCCCCGTCTCCACCGCTGACAGCGTCAGCGGGCCCGCCCGCCTGTGGAAAAAGAGATGAGTCAGCACTCGCAGGGACACCGGAGGCCAGATTACACACAGCACCACGTGGAATTAAAAGCATTCATCTTCTCTTTCGGGCACCCACACACTGCGCTGTATTTCAGGAGAAAGGAAGAAACAGGCATCCCTGTCTCCCGTCTCTCCATCCCTGTTTTTCCAGGGGAGAGAAGAGGGAGGGAAGTGGGGGTAGGGGTGTGAGAAAGTGAGAAGGTGTGTGTGTGTGTGTGTGTGTGTGTGTGTGGAGAGGAGGGGGGAGGGGGGGGGGGGTTGCGGCACTAGAATCAATTAGCCTTTTGTTCCTGAATCATACCCTTCTACTCGGGCCATCTGTTGTTACTCTCTTGCTGTGTATTTCATACAGAGAGGATCTGTGCCAGGAGCTGCAGTCAGGGAGCACGGGGCGGGGGGGGGGGGGGGGGGGGGGCGGGGGGGGGCTGGCACCAGGCGGAGGGCTCTCAAACCATCCCTAGCCTGGACAAGAGAGGGCCGCGGAACTAGATATCTTCCCCAAAACACCTGGACTCATACATGGGCTTTGAATCATCCCAAAATAATTACTCAAATCAGCTGGCTGAGAGCACAGGGGTGGAAGAAACATACAGCAGGACTGACTCCTGGACTTTTCACCCCTGCATACATTTACATTTACATTTACATTTTAGTCATTTGGCAGACGCTTTTAATCCAAAGCGACTTACAAGTGCATAGGTTCTACCACAAGTCAAAGCATCACATCCAGAACAAGAAAAATACACCTGGACTGCTGTTCTAAACATATAGTCGTCATCATAAGTGCATTTTTTTTTTTTTTTTTTTTTTTTTTTTTTTTTTTTTTTTTGGGGGGGGGGGGGGGTTAGACAGGGATAGGGGTATCAGAAGGGGGGGGCGGGGTAAATCAGGAGGGGGGACTAAGGTAGAGTTTGAAGAGGTGTGTTTTGAGTCTGCGTCGAAATAGGGGGAGGGATTCTGCTGTCCTGACAGTGGTAGGCAAGTCATTCCACCACTGCGGAACCAGAACGGAAAACAGGCGTGAACGTGCAGCTCGACCGCCAGGTGCCCGTAGAGAGGGAACCGTATGGCGACCAGAGCTGGCAGACCGGAGTGGTCTAGCTGGGGAGTAGGGAGTGATCAGGGATTGTATGTAATGTGGGGCAGTCCCCTTAGCAGCCTGAAATGCCAGCACTAGGGCCTTGAATCGGATGCGTGCGGCAATAGGAAGCCAGTGGAGGCCAATGAGAAGCGGGGTGACATGAGCCGACCTGGGCTGACTGGTGATCAAGCGGGCTGCAGCATTCTGGACCAGCTGGAGGGGCTTGATGGCGCACGCTGGGAGACCGGCTAGGAGGGAGTTGCAGTAATCCAGGCGGGAAATGACGAGCGCCTGGACTAGGAGCTGGGTGGCTTTCTCCGTCAGGAGATGACGGATGCGGCGTATATTAAACAGAAAGAACCTGCAGGTTCTGGCAGTGGAGGATACTTGTGGAGCCAGGGAGAGGCAGTTATCAAGAGTCACCCCAAGATTCTTTGCCGTACGGGAGGAGGAAACTACAAAGTCCTCCACAGTCAGTGAGAGGTCGATTGACGGAGAGGACTTAGCAGGGATGTAGAGAAGCTCAGTTTTAGCAAGGTTGAGCTTCAGGTGATGGGAAGTCATCCATGCAGAGATATCAGCCAAGCAGGCAGAGATCTGTGTGGTGATTTGGGTGTCAGGGGGGAAGGAAATGAAGAGTTGGGTGTCATCAGCGTAGGAGTGATAAGAGAAGCCGTGGGAAGAGATAACAGAGCCAAGAGACATGGTGTATAGCGAGAAGAGGAGAGGCCCAAGAACCGAGCCCTGCGGGACTCCAGTTCGTAGGGGTTGAGGGTCGGAGAGTGCGCCCCTCCAAGTCACCTGGTAAGAGCGACCAGAGAGGTAGGAGGAAAACCAAGCGAGTGCAGAACCTGTGACACCCATCCCAGCCAGCGATGAGAGCAGAATCTCATGGTTGACTGTATCGAAGGCGGCCGACAGGTCGAGGAAGATGAGGACAGAGGAGAGGGATTTTGCTTTAGCAGAGTGGAGTGCCTCAGTGACCGCGAGCAGGGCGGTTTCAGTGGAGTGGCCACTCTTGAAGCCAGACTGGTTGGGGTCATGGAGATTGTTGTGGAGAAGATAAGTGGACAGTTGGGAGCAGACCGCCCGTTCCAGGGTTTTAGCAAGAAAGGGAAGAAGAGAGACAGGCCGGTAGTTGTTCAGGGTAGAGGGATCGAGAGTAGGTTTTTTGAGGAGGGGAGTGACTCTGGCCCTCTTCAGGGAAGAGGGCATGGTGCCGGAAGAGAGGGAGGTGTTGATTAGAGAGGAGAGAAAAGGGAGAATGTCCTCAGATATAGATTGTAGGAGGGGAGAGGGGATGGGGTCAAGAGGACAGGTGGTCGGGCGGTGGGAAGTAAGGAGTTTCAGCGTGTCGGCGTCAGAGAGGGGAGAAAAGGAGGTTAGGGAGTTGGGGAGGGTAGGAGGGTCAGCAGGGGTGGAGGGTTGGGAGAAGGAATTGCGAATAGCATCGACCTTCTTTTCAAAGAAGGAGACAAAGTCATCAGGTGTGAGTGATGAGGGGGGTGGGGGGGGAGGGGGGGCCAGAAGAGAGGAGAAAGTTGAAAACAGTTTGCGGGGATTAGAGGCGGCCGCGTTAATTTTCGAGTGAAAGAAGGAAGATTTAGCTAGAGAGACAGAGGAATGGAAAGATGATAAGAGGGCATGGAAGGAAGCCATATCACTGGGGAGACAGGACCTTTTCCATTTTCTCTCCGCCGCCCGCAGTTCGGTTCGGACAGCTCGTAGAGCATCAGAAAGCCAGGGACTGGGGGGGGAGGCCCGAGCTAGTTTGGTGGTGAGGGGACACAGAGAATCAAAGGAAGATGAGAGGGAGGACATGAGAGTTGTAGCCGCATCATCGGTAGACAGTCGAGAGAAAGACTCCGCAGATGGTAGGGAGGAGAGGATTGTAGATGAGAGGGTGGAGGAAGACAGGTGGCGTAGGTTCTGTCGACAGGTGACAGTGGACGGTGGGGGAGATGGATGGGTGTTAGAGGAGAGTGGAAGAGAGAAAGAGATGAAGGAGTGGTCAGATATATGGAGTGGTGTTACAGAGAGGTTGGTTGTTGTGCAGCTCCTTGTGAAGATGAGGTCAAGAAGGTTGCCTGCTTTGTGGGTGGGAGGGGAAAGAGTGAGGGTAAGGTCAAAAGAAGAGAGGAGGGAGAGAACGGTAGACTGGGTGGCATACATTTCATACTATTTATCAATATGAAAAACAAAATGAATACCATAAAATATATATAATGCTACGTGACCATTTATCCTCCGTTTGCAGCCCAAGGCATCGATTACTCTCCCCGGTTTCTAAAGCTGCACGGCAGCACTGGCGCAGGTAACGGCCTTCAGCGGGAAAGAAACTTGGCCTTGAGGGAGAAGCGCTGAGATTTGAGAGAAACAGATTCATCTAACAGGGCAGATGAAGAGGACTGACCTGGGGAACTGATATATTTCAGAGGAGTGCGTTGGGGGGGCCAGCGGGCAGCGCACAGGGTGGAAGGCGCCGCTCGAGGCCCAGGAGTGATGGCCAGCGTGA
Organism: Conger conger; assembly: GCF_963514075.1. Lineage (NCBI taxonomy): Eukaryota > Metazoa > Chordata > Actinopteri > Anguilliformes > Congridae > Conger > Conger conger. The sequence goes on along the minus strand of NC_083774.1, from coordinate 5,829,128 downwards.
ACCGGGCCTGGACCGGCGCCGGCCGCGGCCCCACGGGAGCGGGTCAGAACTGCCTCTGCGTCGCCCCGGGATACGGGAGGCGCGCGGGTCAGCGAGGATACAGGCACTGTTCCGTGCTGAAGGCGCCCCCGCTGGGCCGTCCGGGCGAGCTCTCTGCACACGCGTGTGAGCGGGTGTCCTCCGCCCCGGCCCTGCACTGCTTGAATGACGCGGTTGCCTGGCAGCCACTCATTTTTGGGGGAGAGTTGGCAGCAGGGGCGAAATATGAGCACGATGGATACAGTTCGCGAATTGGACATTCTGAGCCTTTGGGCAGGATTTGAGATGCTAAATAAATAAGGAGAGTGCGTATGTGTGTACAGTGTGTGTGTGTGCAGATGCGTGTTTTAGCATGCATAGGTGCGTGTGCATGCCTGCGTGCTCGTGTGTGTGCTTGTTTATTTGCATCTGGGTGTGCGTTTGTGTAAGTTTCAATCCTTTCGTTCTCAATTTTCTGTCATGTTCCCCTATTGTTGCTTTTATTGTGTTGTTTAAAAAACAATAAAAAAAATAACCGCGCACGTTGCGTTTCCGTACGTGGTTACCCGGCAGATCTGGGCCCAGCGCAGCGCCGTCTTTTCAGCTGTCACCGACACAGCTGCGGCTTTGGAGAGCTCAAACACGGCACGCTAGCGAACGGCAGGCGCGCGGGACAGACAGCCAGAGACTCGGTGAAACGTCCCGCGGCCCTCCGGATCCGCGCTCTCCCCCCCCGTCTCCACCGCTGACAGCGGATCGGTCCCGGGGAATCCGGCTAATGAAATGTCACATTTCGCACGGCGCCGTGTGCCATGCAGAGGAGGACTCGGGCTGGAGACTGAGAGCTACGCCCGATATTCTGCTCACGCCGCTCAGCACGTCCCGCGGAGACGACCGTGACAAGATGGAGCCGGGGCGGGGATGGGAAGTGCTCAAATGTGGGCGTCCGTCTCCCCCGAAAAACCCCCCTGTCAAACGCGGAGGGAAGGCAGCCGCGCTCCCCGGCTAGGACAGAATGTTCTCACAATGTGAGTGGAACGCTTTCGTCAATGTCGTAACGTTGCCGCAACACGGCAACAACGTTGCGAGAATGTTTTCAATCAGCAGGCCATTATCAGCCTTCGACAAAGGGATATAAGAGCAGAATTTATACAGCGCCCCACTGGGGCGATGCAGGGTTAAGGGCCTTGCTCAAGGATCCAACAGCTGTGCGGATCTTATCATGGCTACACCAGGGCTTGAACCACCGACCTTCCAGGGCCCAGTCGTGTACCTTAACCACTAGGTTACAGGCTGCCCAGTGGTCAATCCCGGCTACGTAGGCAAGGTGCCAAGAAAATGAGCACATCTTCCTAAACGCCCATCTTTCGCCTCCCCTGGGGACCAGCCAGGGAAAGCTGGGGACAACGTTGGCTCGTTGAGCAGCGGTTTATTGGACGCCGTTTTCCTCCCTGTAATTCATGTCACAATTTTCTTAATGCACTTCTTTTTTTTTTGTCAACGACTTTGCGCCATCAATCTGCGAGAGACTGCCCTCGCACCAGACGCTCAGTCCTCCAAGTCTGTAAAGGAAAGATGAAGGTCGTTCTTTCTTTTTTGTGTGTGTGTGTGTGTGTGTGTGTGTGAAACTCCAGGGTCAAAGTCCAGATCATTATTTTCACAGCTGTGAGCGTACGAGAGAGAGGGAGAGGTTACGGCGGGGAATTCATAACTCATTAATTTAACAGGAGGCCTTCTGCAGGGCCCGCGTAAGCCTTGTGTGTTTGTGTTAAATCGGCCCATCCACTACGCACACAATGACTCTGCAGTAACCTCACACACACACACACACACACACACACACACACACACACACACGCAGCCTGTAGCTGCACCTGCGTTTCGCAATCAGACAAGAGTGCAGCTCAAACACAGATAAGACCCCTTACTCAAACGGTCTATTTATAAAATGGTTTATGAGGTCGCATTTTTATAAACAATATCATCATTCTTATATTTTTAAGAACGGTAATGGCTCCCCCTCCCCCTACTGACACCCGCCTCTTACCAAACCCGGGCTGTTTTCACCGTTTATTTTCGGAGTTTTAATTACATTTACTTTTTCATTATTTTTTTTTGTTCTTTTTCGAAGCATGTTTTTTTTTTTTTTTTTGTAGCATATGGTCCCTCCTGCTATGCTTGTTATTTGAAAACTCCATTATAGGTTTTGTTTTTTCAGATAATAAATTAACTTGTTCTTCCAGTCTTTGGTTTGCCACACTCCCACATCTCATGGCACACACTAATGCATACTTCCTTTATTTCGAACACCGAGAGAAGAAATAGACGGGCATCTCTAGGCAGAGACCCCAGAATAAAATGCCGCAGCGATTGCCCCTGATAGGTTGAGGGTTCAATTCCAAAGGGGCGCTCTGTCGCTCCACCCTTGAACTCTTGGAAGTGAGCCAAATATAAAAATGGAAACCTTGCAGTAAAGTGACTCAAAATGGCCACGGGCCAGCATTGTTTTAGCCAAACCGACGCGCGGCAGCTGGGCTGTCCTACGAGAACTTCGACATGATGAATGGTCATATAAGAGGAGTGTGCAATATAACGTTACGGCGTGTGGGCTTGCGCCCGCTCTCCCGCTTCTCCGCGTTTCCATGCCGACGTCACCACGTCTCGTGAAACGAAGGCAGGTGGAGCTGCCTTAATCACGGACGTTCCCACAGAACGAGCCCCAAATATCTCCCTTCTCTCAAAGCCGCACCGGATTCTACTTGTAGCCATGGTAGCGATAATTATATGCGCCAAGGCCTAGCAGGAATTTTCATACATGACTCATTTAGTTCTGGCTCATTGACTTGAATTGAGTCTAATGAAGACAGCAACAGAATCAGCGCAGAGGAGAAAGGGTTAGACAGTTTAGGGTCAACTTTAGGGTCAAGGATAGATTTAGCATTAAGTTGTTACTTCCCATATGACAGCTAGCTTTTAAACAGCATGGAGGAGGATTGTACTATTTTAATTTAAGGCCCACATGCATAACTGCTATTCCTCCAAGCCATTTGTAAAAACATTACCGCCGTAACATGATATTTGCATAATTATCTTATGATGTTGCTCAATGTTAACAAACAGAGCTGACCACAGGTGGTGGAGGGGGAGGGGGAATTGGGCTTAAAAAAACCCCAAAAAAAACAACCTGTGTCACTGCACTTTGGGCGTTTTAGATACTAAAACCAGGAAGAGAACACTGATCTCCGTGGGCCATTAAACTCTCGAGACGGCGACACGCTCAACCCAGGCCACAAGTCAGCCATTTTGCGAGAAATCTTCTTAGCAAAGAAAGAACAATAAATAACTAAACCAAACGGGCGAGGAAATAAATAAATAAATAAGTAAGTAAGTAAATAAATAGGTAAATAAATAAATAAATAAATAAATAAGGGCAGAGTGCTACTTCAGCAGGGCTCTGCCTCTTGGGTGGTAGTGGGGTGTCACGCAGCGAAAGCCTCCTCCCTGCCTCCCCTTCTTTTAAACCATCGATTCGTCTGCGTGCTCCTGGGAGAGCTGACAAAAAGGGTCGGACAAATGAAGACAAAAACAACAAAAACACACCGATACAAGCTTGTTGAAAGGGGGGTTTGAGTACGGGGGGGGTGGGGGGGGGTGGACACTGATGTGCCAACATCCTTTATAAACCATCTCTTATTAGCGGTAAGTGGGGGCCCCCCTACATTTCAATAAAGCAACGCTGATCAATAAATGTCACTGTTGCTGGCTGCATCCGATATTAAAATGGATGCCCGCATGCTGGGGGGGGGGGGGGGATAAAACAGCGGTCAGCAAAGCTCACCCATATTTTCCCACATTGTCTGAGAGAAGTGGGAGACAAACATTTTACTGTCCGCTTTACTTACCACGGCACTACGGGAAGTGCAGAACGATCCATCCCAGATTCCCCGTTTCAGTGTCGTTCTGCTGGAAAAGGGAAAGGTTGTTAACGTTTGATGAATCTCATCTGCTACCTTCAGACAAAGTGCAGAAAGGCGTGCCTTGAGCACTTTGTTAGAGAAAGGATGGCTAGTGTTATTGTCTGTGCTGAACTGTGTTTGGCGACAATGAAATGACTTGTCAACCTTGTCGAGCTTGGATAATTACTGATGAATTTCTTTCTGCATTTAAATAAACACACAAATAAATATTTACCTATTGTGACAAACAGCCACATAGACAGTTAATTCAGTCAAACTACAGCAGGGGGTTGACCTCCGCTATGAGACGTTCACTGAAGAACCGTAATAAATAGATATAGCTTTACTATGAAGAAAAAACATTGACCAGACCTCACCCTAGTTTGAACGGAAGATGTTTACAGGAGGCACATTGGCTGATTGCATCTAATTAAATCACTGCCGTTCACTGCCCCAGACAGCGCTTCTAGATTGCTAGTCCTACAGCTCTCCGTAAAACAGAGAACATTGTAGTAAAGCCAAAGTATGCTACAGTTACTAATACTCTATTAAACAGTAATAACTGCTCTGTATTCTAAAGTGTGGCAATTTTTATTTTTCAATGGCTTACCAAATATGTGGCCAATTAGCAAAACACAGGAAGAATGCATTTTATTAAAATGTATACATTTTATTCCGTATTCTAGATATG
>NC_083774.1:5811963-5819463 GCF_963514075.1 Conger conger | reverse complement strand
GCACACAGGGTGCCAACTTTTTCAGATTGAGCCCCTGCCCTCCCCTGCCCCCCCCTGCCCCCCCTATACACGGCCCTGTGTGAAAGGACCTCCACGCCGCCCAGCTAATGGCCAACGATCCTGGAGAAGGCTAGAGAAGGCGGGCACCGACAAGGCCAGAGAGATGAGGTCAGCACTCACACACATCACGGCCGGCGTCACGCCACTGAGGACAGGATTATAGCGGAGTGAGGAGCTGAAGAGAGTAACACGCGTTCCTCCGCAGAGGAAGACGGCACACATTACCGGGGCGCGCGGACGTCTTTCAGCGAACCCCTCCTCGGCCTTCTCAGGGGGCCCCGCAAACTGGCGGTAAACACCGGGCCCCGCGAGACCTTTAATCGCCACGCTCTTCCAGGAAAAACCGTCGCGAAAAAAAAACAAACTGAATAAACAAACACAAACCGCGAAAAAAACAAAACAAAAACACAAATACTTTTCCCCTCTCCCTCAGGCCATTCCATCCAATTCAATCAGCGGCCCCGCAATTTATTTATTTAGCCGTGTATTGTTTTTGCGTGCGTGTGCGTGCGGATTCCTGCGATAATGAAACATTAAGAGAACGCTGCGGATCGCGGCTCATCAAGATTTCTTGGCCTAATCTTTTATGAGGGAATGTTCTGAGCAAAGGACTGTGATGAATAGCAGCTCATTAGGAAGCTGTGAAAATAGTCCGTGCCACTGCATTTTACAGTAAGTGGATGAAGGCATAGATCTCATCCAGCTCGCCAAATAAATAGCTGAACATTAACCCATAAAGGCAGGCAGTTGATGCAAAGCTGTCCCAGGTTTTGCAGTTGGCCTTTGCAAACAACACAGCCCAGCCCCCCCCCCCCCCCATTATAAAAATAAATACTGAATTTGAAGCTCAAAGTCTGGCTGTGGAATCCAAATGTCAATGGAAAAAGAAAAAGAAAATTAAAACAAAAATATGGTAACCCTTTATTTTACAGCCCATTAAATATGCAGCCCACCTAATATTTATTGAGTCTTTGGTAATCGTTTTTATTTCAGAGGTAAGTGCTATGAAACCAAGTCAGTAAGTACCATGAAACAAACTTAAGTACTATAAAAGTACATTTTACAGCCCATTTCATAGTACTTACCTCTAAAATTGAAATATTTACCTAATAATTACACAGGAGGAGCTGGTATTTACCAAGTGAATGCCAGGTAATTATCAGGCTGTTTAATAAAGGGTTATCAAAAATACAAATAGAAAACAATACTGAAAATTGTCCCATTTAAATTTCTGATAATAGTTCCTTCAAATTCCTTCAAAATTACTTTTTGATTACATTCCACTTTTCTCACCGCAGTCTATTTTTATTTTTTTGAGCTTTCATCTCAGAACAGACTCACCGACGAATTATAAGGCAGGACAGCGGTCGCACAAGCCCAATATCAGTGAAAAGAAAACATCAGCAGATTATAAAGATATAATTTCGCATACGTCCAAGTAGAAACTGCGGCACTCAGCGCTAACGTATTTACTTGCAGAGAAAAATAAACAAATCAGATGAGTCATTAGACAGACATAAGACCCAAGCAAGCAGAGAGCCCTAATTGAGAAACAATGGCTAATGCACCTCGCATTTAAAGTCAAGGGTACGCAGTGCGCAGAGCGGGGCTAATTACACGGCCGTCAGCGCTGCCAGCCCTGAAGCTCTGATGGCTGGCCCTGTGAGTGGGGCCACGGAGACAGATGGAGCTGAGCGAGGTGTTTATTTTCGTCGCCGGCCGGTACTGTCACACACCCGGGCAGTAGGCCTCTCAGGAGCGGCGGTCAGAGGCTTCCCCCGGGGGACGTACCCCCGACCCCACCGACCCCAAACCGTGGGCGGCGGACACACCCCGGGGAAGGTTACCGTGGGCGGCGGACACACCCCGGGGAAGGTTACCGTGGGCGACGGAGGCTGTATGAGCGGAAAGAGCTGGCGCGATGCGTCACACCCGCGCGGTCAGGCTCCTCTCGTCCGAGACGCACCTGCGCCGGGTCCCCGCGGGCGCCCCATAAATCACCGCCCAGTTCCCCCCCGGGCCATCGGCGCGACCGGGTGACGGACCTGTCCGTCCCGCACCCCCATCTGTTTCCGCTGACCTTTGACCTTTACCCTCCGCGCGCTCCAGGGAGTGACAGGGCCGGCCGTGACGGGGGGGGAGGGCTTAATGGCTCTGACATCTCCGGTCCACGGGCCAAAAGGGGGTAATGACGTGAGTGCAATAACAGCCTTCCGCCTGATTGGACAGATCTGGGTGATTGGCAGTGATGGGGAAAGGGGGGAGGGGCCCCCCTCAAAGCTCACGTCCGTCATGTCGGTCTTAGCTCACCGCGGACAGGGGGGGGGAGGATGTCAGCCGTGGCAAGCTGCACGTCCAGCAGGAGCAGAATGCGTTGGCAGAATATCAGAGGGCGGGGTAACGCCTTCGCAGGTCCCCACAGGGTTCAGACACAAGCCACATGACCTGCAGGGGTCGCCATTGTGCCCTGGGACATAGTTTCTGATGACCAGCTAATATAGCTTTGTGACAGCAGCATGGATGTGTGTGTGTGTGTGTGTGTGTGTGTGTGTGTGTGTGTGTGTGTGTGTGAGAGGGGGGTTGGGTTCTGAGAAGGGAAAGATCAAGAGCTGAGGCTGAATGCAAACACATTTGCACATGCACACGCACATACACACACAGACACAAGCACACATATGCACACACACACAGACACAAGCACACATATGCACACACACGCAGACGCATACACATGCAGACACACACACACACGCACGCACACGATGCCTCTATGACCGTTTTGTTACAGGAAATTGCTGTGCACACAAACATGAATGCATCCAAACACAGTTCAGACACTCAGACACACACACACACACACACACACACTTGCTCATCATCAAACCCAAGTCAATCAATAACCATTTGTCAGTATCTTTCGAGGTTACTTATGCCGTTTTTAACCCCGCTGCCTGTGTAAGAAAACCGCCTAGAGACGAAAAGATGTATTCTCTCACACAACCAGCAGGCTGAGTCCCCTGAGACTGCGAAGCAGGAGCGGTGGCTTTGGGCATTGATCGATACCACAAACCACCCTGTGTTGTGGGTCAGCGCTCCATTCTGCAATCAATACACATTATTTTAATTCCCGCCCCTCGGTGCGGGTGTGTTGTCCAGGCAGGTTGTCGTGTTGATAGATGTGATTGGATAGAGCTCGTGGCCCGGGTCTTAAAATGGCCGTCCCGGCGTTCCGAGCGCAAAGAGACACTGCTTTAGCTTGCCTTTCATCAGCTTCCATAGCTGTTCCCCCAAACACGAACGAGGGGGCGCTCTGCCATCGCGCCCCGCGGTCCTTCCGTGATTCATCCCGAAGGTGACCGCCCCCGCCGGTCGCCCGCCGCAGAGGATCATGGGACATCGTCCCCCGTGTCACAGGCCTGTGGCCCTGGTGGGGGAAGCACAGTGGGACCCGCCCATTACGGGTGAAGAGTGCACCCGGGAAGCATTAGAGTGCCCCCATTAGTCTTCCCATTGCCGCTCCGATGGAGAATTACCTGGAATATCGTAACACCCGCGAAATGTGAGGTGTGATCTGGGGGAAGGGGGGGTGGGGGAGGGGGCTGATCCGACTTGCCAAACTGCTTCAAAACTCATTTGAAGATTTGTGGGTAATTTGTTTGACTGAATGGCCATTTCACCTGAGAGAGATGGACCACTCAACGGGGGCTTGAGTGACCAAACCCTGACCTCCGGCTGATTTGCACTGGGATGTGATTTATGAAGAGCTGGAATTTGGATAAGGGTGAGAGAGAGAGAGAGAGAGAGAGAGAGAGCGAGGGAGAGGGAGAGAGAGAGGGACAGACGGGGGAGAGAGAGAGAGAGAGAGAGAGAGAGAGAGAGAGAGAGAGAAAGAGGGAGAGAGAGAGGGGGAGAGAGGGAGGGACAGAGGGGGGGGAGAGAGAGACAGAGAGAGGGGGGAGAGAGACAGAGAGAGAGAGAGAGAGAGAGAGAGAGAGAGAGAGAGAGATGAGTGAACAGAGCAGGCACACAGCAAGGGGGGCCAACCAGGAGAGCGCACCCAATCTCACATCAACAGTGCGGACGCAGCAGTGATAGGGATGAACAGACAGAAACATCTACTATGAACACGGCCCTTGATACTGTAACCAGTCCAGGATTCAATCAACAATCAATCAACATTTTCTTTACATTTACCTATACATAAAAGCAGTTTTTTTCACAAACACGGACACACACACACACACACGGACACACACACGGACACACACACGGACACACACACGGACACACACACACACATGGACACACTCACGGACACACACACACAGTACCAGCCAGCCAGTCTAATTAAATTTTATTATATCTTATATTCAGAAATGTGAAAATCAGAAATGTGAAAATCTACAAAAAAAAACATATTAGAAAAAAAAAAAAGAGAGCTATTTCCGGACTTCCATCCCCTCCCCAGATTCACTCCATTCTGCAATAGCTGCATTTAGCAACTTCTGTCTCAACTAATTACGCCTAAATATTTAACGGGCCACAAATTCTCCCCTTTCTGTGAAATGTTTCATTTCTGCCGTGCACTAGATGTCCTTTACTTCAGCAGGAGAATAAAACCCCTCCCCTGCTTTCATTGTTGGAAAAAAGCTTTGATTATTAAAATATCCATCTGTGAATGCGTTTCTTTGAAGTACTGATTACCCCCGCGCTTTCATCTGCGCGGGCAGACTCCTATTCCCCCGGCCTGGTGGATGTCATTAGGAGAGGGACGGACCAGGAGCCTCCTGAGCCGCCGGGGCTAACCGGGCCACTGCTGCCATCACACAGCCGTAAATATTATTATGGTTTAGGGGCGTGCTAATATCCCGAAAAACAAGACCGCTTCATTTTATCTATTTAGATTATTCGACGCGCTTAATGAGCTTGCGGGCGCCCTCGATTCCGATTCCTTTCCTGAAATGATAGCGTATTTGATCTCGTGAACGACTTGATGAGATGATTAATGGTTCACTCAGCCCATCGAAGGGGCCACCTTCTAATCGCGCAATCATCAAGACAACACGGATAAGGCCCGTTTTGCATAATTGCGACTCTCGCGAAGAACATACTGTAACTTTGCTGAGAGGAACCGATCCTGGAATTGCATTCAGTTGTATGAGAGACAATCGTTTTGGGGTTCGACAGTTGGGGGGTACTGCAGTTAGGTAAGGTAAGTGGGGTATGGCGGTTTGGGGAGGGTAAGTGGGGTATGGCAGTTGGGGGGAGGCTGACTAATTGATCAGATTTCAAAACAGGCTTGCTTGGCATTCACCATTAAAACATGGTGATCTCAGGATATTACACTAATGGCGTTTGGCAGAGGCTCGCATCCAGAGCAACATACAGTTGATTGGACTCAGCAGGAGACAATCCTTTTCATCTCTAGGCCTGGGGCAATGCAGGGTTAAGGGCCTTGCTCAAGGGCCCATCGGCTGTGCAGATCTTATAGTGGCTACACCGGGGATCGAACCGCCGACCTTGCGTGTCCCAGTCACGTTCCTTAACCACTACGCTACAGGCCGCCCTCCCAGGATCGGCTGCGCGGCGGCTGAACCGCGCGGTAGAGGCTGCCGTCCTCACAGAGGGATGCTGGGGGGTGAGGACGGGGCGAGAGGGTGGAGGGGCCCCTCCTCCCGGCTCTCGGAGGCAGACGCGTAGTGGAGGCAGCTGTTGGCGGTCCCCTGGGGGCCGTTTGCAGCTCTAATTCCTCTCCAGTTAATGCCACTGCCGCCTCATTACACCTGAAGAGCCGGGGAAGTGTCCCCCCCGGGACCGCTGCCTCTGCTGGAGGGGGGGGCTAGTTAACCCAGGGAGGGGCTGCCATCCGCATCACCGCCCGACTCCTCCACGCTCGCTATGAAGTGTGAGTGAGCGTGTGTGTGTGTGTGTGTGTGTGTGTGAGTGTGAGTGTGAGTGTGAGTGTGTGTGTGTGTGTGAGTGTGAGTGTGAGTGTGAGTGTGTGTGTGTGTGTGTGTGTGTGTGTGTGTGAGTGTGAGTGTGAGTGTGAGTGTGTGTGTGTGTGTGTGTGTGTGTGTGTGTGTGTGTGTGAGTGTGAGTGTGAGTGTGTGTGTGTGTGTGTGAGAGTGAGTGTGTGTGAGTGAGTGTGAGTGTGTGTGAGGGTGTGAGTGTGTGTGTGTGTGTGTGAGAGTGTGAGTGTGAGTGTGAGTGTGTGTGTGAGTGTGAGTGTGAGTGTGAGTGTGAGTGTGAGTGTGTGTGTGAGTGTGAGTGTGAGTGTGAGTGTGTGTGTGAGTGTGAGTGTGTGTGTGTGTGTGTGACTGTGAGTGTGAGAGAGTGTGAGTGTGAGTGTGAGTGTGTGTGTGTGTGTGAGCGTGACGTGTGTGAGTGTGAGTGAGTGTGTGTGTGTGTGTGTGTGTTTGTGTGAGTGTGAGTGTGAGTGTGTAAGTGTGAGTGAGAGTGAGAGTGAGAGTGAGAGTGAGTGTGTGTGAATGTGAGTGTGAGAGAGTGTGTGTGTGTGTGTGTGTGTGAGAGAGAGTGTGAGTGTGAGTGTGAGTGTGAGTGTGAGTGTGAGTGTGAGTGTGAGTGTGAGTGAGTGAGAGTGTGTGTGAGTGTGAGAGTGTGTGTGAGTGTGAGAGTGTGTGTGAGAGTGTGAGTGTGTGTGTGAGTGTGTGTGTGAGTGTGTGTGAGTGTGAGTGTGAGTGTGAGTGTGAGTGTGAGCGTGTGTGTGTGAGTGTGTAAGTGTGAGTGAGAGTGAGAGTGAGAGTGAGTGTGTGTGAATGTGAGTGTGAGTGTGAGTGTGAGTGTGAGTGTGAGCGTGTGTGTGTGAGTGTGTAAGTGTGAGTGAGAGTGAGAGTGAGAGTGAGTGTGTGTGAATGTGAGTGTGAGAGAGAGTGTGAGTGTGAGTGTGACATGCGTGTGTCATGCTATGACACCACCATTACTGTTACTCTGCCTAACAGGAGTCAGTCGGAGGAGAGTGGTGAAGCGTTCATACACAAGCAACCAATCGCAACGGGCTGCTTTGCTACTGGCTGCACAGCTTGACTAGAACGAGCTCTGACAGCAAATGTAACATACAGTAAATGTAACATACAGTAAATGTAACATACAGTAAATGTAACATACAGTAAATGTAACATACAGTAAGAGAGCTGAGCTCTGTCCTTCTGTCACAACAAGACTGTTTTTACAGTACGTCTAATGGTCATTGTAAGTGCGCATTGCTTACTTTGCATTTTGTTTTGTCCTATCAAAGTTTGTCCATGAATCTTGCTAATAAAAATGGTTTCTGAAAATAATGTGTTATGACTAGCTTGAAATGACCAACTACCAGCTGTTGCAAAACCTAGCTAGAGCTGTTTTTTTTCAGCAGGGTAAACATTAGACAGGATACTTTCAAAGGGAACAGGTGCTTGACAAACAGAACTGGTTGTACGTCTA
>NC_083774.1:5776963-5806963 GCF_963514075.1 Conger conger | reverse complement strand
TCATATCATATCATATCTTTTTCTGTAACAGAACATTCTGCAACATGTTTTTCTCCTTGAGAAGGAGAGAGAATGAAAAAAAGAGATGGAGAGCACTCTTGCTCTCTCAAAAGATTTTTATTTTTTTTTTACATGAAACTTCCTGTTCTTCTTACCGAAAGTACAATCTTCAAAAATGCATTCCCCTCCAAACCCATTCAATCACTGCACCCTTTGAACATGATGCCGTCGGGGCGGGGGGGGGGGGGGGGGGGGGGGATGCAATGACTTACTGCCCACCCTGGGGAAAATTTCGCTACATTTTCAAGCACAGACTCCGCCAATGAGGATCTCAATGGCACAATGTACCCAGGATTACAGCCAGGACATGTGCTGGGGCATTGCTCTCTGCACACAGATGAAAGCAGAAGAGTGATGCAGAACCAAAAGAGCGGGGTGCACGGGATCAAAGGTGTCCCGCCTTCCTGCTCTCTGCTCATTTGACCCTTTGATAAGTTGGTTTTCCGGAATGCCGCTGTTCACCCTTCTAGAACTCCATTGCCTTCAATCAGTCACAAGCAGCATTAGATTGTTCTGTTTAGAACATTCTAAACAGAACACATGGTATTTGTGATGTTATATCTCAGAAGGTTTTAAGCCACCGACTTACATGCTAATACGATGATGATAAAAAAAAGGTTTGGTATAGCCTGTCTAATGAAAAATGTGCCCACAATTCTCCTTGGGTGGTTGCTATTCCTCCTTTTTTGTAAATGGTTGGCATTTATATGGCGCCTTTATCCAAAGTGCTGTACAATTGATACTTCTCATTCACCCATTCATACACACACTCACACACCGACGGCGATTGGCTGCCATGCAAGGCACCGACCAGCTCGTCAGGAGCATTTAGGGGTTAGGTATCTTGCTCAAGGACACTTCGACACAGCCCGGGCGGGGGATCGAACCGGCAACCCCCCGACTGCTCTTACCGCCTGAGCCATGTCGCCCCACATTCTCGGATATCAACCTGGATGCTGATTTTGCAGTGCTTCCTTTTTCACTGATCAACGCCTAAAAAGAAAAGAAAAAAGAACAAAAAAAGAATAAAACAGTTGCCTATCACACACGCATGCCCACACAATGGCAGGGCCCACAGACCATTCTAGAGTCCTAGGGAAGCCATTTAATTGGCAGTTGCCCTCATGAAACGAGTGCCAGAGATATTAATACACTGCTCACCCCCATCCCGGCTCTGTGCACGGCACCGGGGCCATTCCTCCAGTGCAGATAATGCGCACCCCGCTTTCCTGGATGCTGCACATCATTCTCCCCCCGCTTCTCTCTAATTGGATTTCTTACGCTGTTTATTTGCCCGGTTTTGCATTCCCGTCTTAATCTTAATCTGTTAGGTCGATATTCCTTTATTTTCTTTTCCTACTTTGCCAGTGAGGATTAGCATTTTTTTCTTCTTTCGTTTTCCTTTTATTCATTTGGCAATGCGGTAAACGGCTGATTGTGTGTGTGTTTGTTTGTGTGTTTGTATGTGAGTGCATGCATGCTTGTGTGTGTGTGTGTGTGTGTGTGTGTGTATGCATTTGTGCATGCACGTTTGTGCGTATCATGTGTATATGCGTGTGTGTGTTTGTGTGTACATATAGTATGTGCGTGCACGTTTGTGTGTATAATGCGTGTGTGTGTGTGTGTGTGTGTGCGTGTGTGTGAGAGAGCATGTCTTTGTGTTAGACAGAGAGAAAATTAGAAAGTCACAGAGTTTACTCTCGCCCTGGTACAACGAGCGGGCGCAGTATGAGAATGCGTTCAGCACTCGGAGTGAAGCTGGAGCAGGAGCAGATGTGAGAGGACCTGAAAGCGCTTAAATGAACCGCGTTCGACTGAAGGGACGGGGTGAAGAGGGAACCTGGACTGGCAGCCAACAGCTGCTGTTCTAACAACGGCCCCCTCCTGCAGCAGAACCGCAGCACCGTGACAGAGACGCAGATGTGCATCCCCCCGTTCAGGTACGCCGTACACCAGGGGGACTGACACATCTCCCGCTCGCAGGAGTTATCCAAAGAAAGCTTTCCCCGGGTTCAACTCCGTGGCCCCTCGCTCGCGTCTCGGGAACAGTTGTTTAATCAAACCCCGCATCAGCTCGTTAATTATACTTTTACGCATCTATTCCGCTTGCCAGGGAGGCCGGGTCCGCTGGCTGACGCTTAGGAGAACACTGCCCTGGGTCACAATGCAAGAGGGGGAAGAAAAAAAAAAAAGAAAAAAAACGTTAATGAATTATCGTGAATTATCGCGGCCTGTGTAACAGTGCTGGAAGTGAGCAGGTTCAAAGACACGGGGAGAGGGAGAGGCAGAGAGAGGGAGAGGGAAAGTGAAGAGAGAGAGAGGGAGAGTGAAGAGAGAGAGAGATAACTTCACATCCAACCTCAGCCATCAAAGGTGACAAGCAGACAAATATTCTCTCGGTTGCATCAGCAAAAAGAGGAAAGGGGAAAAATAAAGGGATCATCGAAGGCCAAAAACACTGATACTAATACACCTTTAAATCACCTAACCAGGCCCATTTGTTGTTCTTACTCCAGCGCAATGGAGTCTGACAGTGAATAAAGAGCATACACATGTTGGTGTGTGCGGGAAATTAGGCGGCAAAGGGCCACAGTGTGAGTGTGCCTGGCGTCTCTGTTCAAAGACCCTGTGTTTTTAAATGCCAACTGGGCAGCAAAAATAGATGTGATGTGGGCACACACTGATCTCCCCCGGGGGCTGGGGGGGGAGGGGGGAACCAGGGGCTTGCGCTGGAAATGTCAAGCTCAGTTGCGAGCAGGCCGAAACCGCACAAAATCTGTCCCCCCTTTACGTTCCCCGAGCGCGCGGAGAGGCCCCTTAAAGACCTCGTGCCTCGCCGAGTTTGTTTAATCTTCCGCCGTGTCAAAGGGGATGTCTCCGCACCCCCCTCCCCCCCCCCCGCCCCGCCTCAGCTCCGTGTAGCAGTGTGTAGGTCAATTTTAATTGGACTCCGTGACAAAAACACACAGGAAGAACTGAGGGAGGGTTTCACACGAATCTCCACAGATTCATCTTGCTCTTCCAGTCTCTGGCTTTTCATTGCTTCGCCAATTACCATCGCAAACCATGTGACCATGAATCACGCACATATAAAAACTGGACGCAACTTTTATTTAACCAGGTTTGTCCCGTGGAGACTCGAAAACGCCTTTTCCCAGGGAGAACTGGCCAAGCAGGCAGCAGAACGTTACAATAACAATATTTTGATGTGCAGACCAAAACAGTTCTCCGCTGTTTTGGTCAGCACATCTACTCCCTCTACTACCGTAAAAAGGTTTCATGCAGGTGTGGGAACACTTTAGCAATATCGTCTGCGCTTCCAACAAAGGAAACTCCGAAAATGTATTCTGTCGCAGTACACTTACCCTGGAGTGCTAAAAAGAGCCACACAAAACACCCGCTATGACAGGTGCATCTAAATTGCTTTTTGTAAAGAATAGCAAGATGTGATTCCAAGAAACCCCACAGGTTGTGATCAGCCACAATTTAATGTATACAGATGTCAAGCTGTGGGCTACGTTCAAAGTAGAAGCTGTTTTTCCATGTCTGCATTTAGACCACTTATTTTCCAAGCCTGTTAACTTTAAAAAAAAGTTTTGTCAACTAACTTTCCTTTTTACACTCAAATTGCTGGAATCCACAAGTCAGGCCACAAAGTTTGGAATCGATATTTCAGAGATGTTTAAGTTCACCCGAATAAAAATGTCTGCTTTGGCTCAGTCAGGATTCTGACATATTCCTGATCTGAAATGCGGACAGGAACACACTGTCCAGTGCAGAGGAATTACTACAGTAAAATGCTCTGGGGCACAGGGGCGACATTGGCTCAGGCGGTAAAAGCAGTCGTCTCATTGGCTCAGGTGGTAAGAGCAGTCGTCTCATTGGCTCAGGTGGTAAGAGCAGTCGTCTCATTGGCTCAGGCGGTAAGAGCAGTCGTCTCATTGGCTCAGGCGGTAAGAGCAGTCATCTGGCAGTCGGAGGGTTGCCGGTTCGATTCAGCCCTGGGTGTGTCGAAGTGTCCCTGAGCAAGACACCCAACCCCCAAATGCTCCTGACAAGCTGGTTGGTGCCTTGCATGGCAGCCAATTGCCGTTGGTGTGTGAGTGTGTGTATGAATGGGTGAATGAGAAGCATCAATTGTACAGCACTTTGGATAAAGGCGCTATATAAATTCCATCCATTTACCATTTTACATTTTTGCTCTACCTGATACTGCGGTTTCATTAAAGAGCCCTGAATACAATGGTATGAAAAGGCAATTCATAATGACCATTCTCATTCATCAAAATTATCCTTGCATAGATCAGAAGTTAATCATGTTATAAAATATTAAGCACAACCTTGGTGTAATTGAACAGTAATTCACAGGTATATTGGTCTAGGCAGTGTAGGAGGGGGTCAAGTTGAACATTTATCATTTTGAAGATATTCACTGTGAATACCTCAGGAACACATTTGGTTTTCCATTTGATTAGTGATCAAACTAACCTAAGATAGTTTGATCACTAAACACATGTGAGCCATTTAAAAAAGATGTATTTGCATATTTAAAGTGACCCCAAAGGATAATCTGTGAATGGATTCAGACTAAATTGTGTTGCATTATTATGGTATCTATTAAGCATTAGCAGAATTCGAGGAAATATCCCACTGTGACGATTAATCTTTATTTAAACTATTTCCAGCACCTTTACAGTCACTTTAAAATAATTATTGAACAATGGAAAGTGCCCTTTAGACACACATACCTCTATTAAATACAACATTTCTTTGCTTCGAAAAATGACATGATATAGTAGAAGAGATTCAGAGTACTTTTATGAGTTTGGTAGTCGCCAAAATATTAAATCAAAGCCATTGATCCACTAATATTTACTGAAGGTGAGGAGGGATAAACAGCTTTGGCTAGTCTCATGAATATAATCTGAACACAAAAATAATAAATAAAGAAGACGGCAGAGGAAGTCGGGGGAGAAAAATATTCTAATATTGCATATAATAATCTAACAAATGCAAAAACAATTTCAATCTATTCAGACAATTTTCTTCTTTGGAGGTTTTCAGCCACAGACACTAACACAGGGTTGCCTCAGTACATCTGATAGGATTACAAAGATTAACCACTGAAGAAAATAAATCAAATATAAAATGAAAGGAATCATGTTTCCAGAGCTAAAAGAAATTCCAATTTTTACTAGCAAACTGTATTTAATTTTTAGACTGAATAGAGCAGCCTTAAACAGAATGTGTGTGCGTGTGCATGTGTGTGCATGCGTTAGTGTATGTGTGTATGTGTGTGCATGTGTTTGTATGTGTACGTGTGTATGTATGTGCATGTGTTTGTATGTGTGTGTGTGTATGTGTGCATGCGTTAGTGTATGTGTGTATGTGTGCATGTGTTTGTATGTGTATGTGTGTATGTATGTGCATGTGTTTGTATGTGTGTGTGTGTATGTGTGAATGCCTTAGTGTATGTGTGTATGTTTGTGTGCATGTGTTTGTATGTGTATGTGTGTATGTATGTGCATGTGTTTGTATGTGTGTATATGTGTGCATGCGTTAGTGTATGTGCGTATGTGCGTGCGTGTGTTTGTATGTGTGTGTATGTGCGCATGTGTTAGTGCATGTGTTAGTGCATGTGCGTGTGTGCGTGCGTGTGTTTGTATGTGTGTGTTTGTATGTGTATGTGTGTATGTATGTGCATGTGTTTGTATGTGTGTGTGTGCATGCGTTAGTGTATGTGTGTATGTGTGTGCATGTGTTTGTATGTGTACGTGTGTATGTATGTGCATGTGTTTGTATGTGTGTGTGTGTATGTGTGCATGCGTTAGTGTATGTGTGTATGTGTGCATGTGTTTGTATGTGTATGTGTGTATGTATGTGCATGTGTTTGTATGTGTGTGTGTGTATGTGTGAATGCCTTAGTGTATGTGTGTATGTTTGTGTGCATGTGTTTGTATGTGTATGTGTGTATGTATGTGCATGTGTTTGTATGTGTGTATATGTGTGCATGCGTTAGTGTATGTGCGTATGTGCGTGCGTGTGTTTGTATGTGTGTGTATGTGCGCATGTGTTAGTGCATGTGTTAGTGCATGTGCGTGTGTGCGTGCGTGTGTTTGTATGTGTGTGTTTGTATGTGTATGTGTGTATGTATGTGCATGTGTTTGTATGTGTGTGTGTGTATGTGTGCATGCGTTAGTGTATGTGTGTATGTGTGTGTGCATGTGTTTGTATGTGCGTGTGTATGTGTGTGTGTGTGTGTGTGTGTGTGTGTATATGTATGTATGCGTGCATGTTGGAGGGATCAGATCACAAGCTGCACATAACTCAAGGGAAGAGCAGAACACCAGTGATTTGAACTGGCAACCCCTTTGGTTCAGAGCCGAGGTCCCTCAGCTCCGTGTAACACACAGCGTCACACACACACGGCACAGCCTCCCTCAGCCCCGGGAGAATATCACGCATTCAGGAGGTGAGATGTGGCCTTTTCTGTGCTTTCCCTGCCAGGCTGGGGCTTTTGGCAGCAAACATGGTTTACAAAATCATTTCCCTGTAAAAAATAAAGACCTGACCGATCATATAAATCCACTATGCTGTTCCTACAACGCTCTAACAAGACATCAGGCTGGATTTCACCCAAAATCATCAGCCACAGAGACAACAGGCCCCCACATCCCCAACCCTGTTTTCCCCCTGTGTCTGTTTGCATTGTAGAATTCACCCCCCCTGGGGGGGCAACTAGTGGCTATGGTTTCATGACTGGGACCCGGAAGTTTGGTGGTTCAAGCCCCCCATGATAAGATTTGCACAGCTGATGGGCCATGGGCAGGCTCCAGGAGGGACTGTCCCCTGCTTAATCTCATAAACTGTAAGTCAGCTAAACAACACATTTATTTATTATTTATCATTATTATCAGGGATGACTGCGGCGTTCAGCGGTCCCGTGATTCACGCGTGAGGGAAGGAGGGGGGGGGGGCGTGTGCGTCTCCATCTCGTCAGGCTTGAGGTGCTTTTTAAAACTGACGGCTGTCACGGCAACGCATTGAAATTCCGCCGGCGGCCCGCGCGGGTTAGCGCATCGTTAAGGAGATCACAGTCTGCCTGTGTGATCAGCGCAGGGAGAGGGAGAGGGAGAGGGAGAGGGAGGGGGGGGTTGTGCCTCACATGGTGGCAGTGGCAGAGGGGTGTATGGGGGCAGGGCTCGACATTTGGCTGTCCGTGTCATGTGATACGCGACCAGGGCCATGGGGCCTAGTTTATGATCTCACGATTAACTTCAGCTCCTCCCCTCCCCTCCCCTCCATCCTGTGCTTTTCACTCATTGCGTTTCTGGGTTTTTTTTGCGACACACCGTCAGATTTATACGCCGATAGCGCTTCTCCATCAACCCCTGCAGTCTCCCCACGCTGTCTTTCAGAGCCAGTGTAATCCCTCACCTGCTATCTCATCGCAGGTACTCATATCTAAAAAAAAATAGTGAACTTGCAAAAGCATTGAGATACATTAAGTGCAAATAACAACAACAAACCTTTTCAAAGTCAGTCATTTTCTATCCTCCTGCTCTCTCTCAATCTCTCTCCTCTGCCTCTCCCTCCCTCTCTCCCCCTCTCTCCTCCCCTCTCTGGGTCTTTTTCAACAACAAGTGTGCAGAAGTGTGAGTGCAGATCCGAAGCAGCGCAGGGAAACCGGGAACGCCAGCGCTCCGAGTGTTCCGCACCACACAGAGGCTTCCGTTCACGTCCGTGCGCATCGCGGGGAACGCGGCCAAACACCGCCAACGAACCGCAAATTAGCGCGCGTGTGCTCACGCTTCCGTAAAAGCGCGGTCGGCTCGTCACTGACGTTCCCGCCACAGTGCAGTCTCAATCGTTTAGGTTCATTTCACGCCCGCCCGTTTGCCTTTTCCCCCCCGTAACAGCGATATCCAGCGCGGGAATTTACGGCACGGCAGCGTTCGGCCACCAGCACATCCATTCCAGCTGGCATTTATGCTAATTTGAAAATGAATGGATGCGCAAATACACAAGACGAGCAGATGCCCTTCAGCGGAAACAATCTTGGGCTCAGCTGGCGAAGGCGTTGGTATATTAGATAAGACAATCACATCAGCCCCAACCAGGGCCTCTGAAGTGCTGACAGGGTTAAAGCGAAACAGAAAGGCCATTTAGCATAGCTGTGGGGGACCAGCGATAGGATGCTTCCTGTTGTGCGCTTAATGCCAATTAAGGCGAGAGGCTTCCTCTCCCATTGAGATCTGACAGGCTTGTTTGGCTGTCATTCATTCCAGTGTTTTATTCAAGAAGACCTTTGATAAAAAATAAAAACAAATCATGTAAAAAGAATAAATAAATACCACCGACACTTCTCATTTTACCTGACAGATGATGACAAACCATGGGTCACATGACGCATGACCTGTGAGGGGTCATTTGTCTTTTGTGACCTCAGAGGTAATGGAATCTCAGGGGAGTGACATCACAATAGAAAAAAACGAGGGCGGGGGTTTTGAGAGAGATGCGAAAATGGATGGACACCCCGGAGATAATGAAGACCCATCAGGCCTGTTCGGCTATTTTAGGAAGACTGAGTGGCTGAGCGTGTCACTTAGAGCCAGTATTGTCACAGCAAGAACAAGAACAGGAAGGATAAAACAAAAAAACAAAAACCGTCAATGTTTGCTCTCGTCACCAATTCATTCAAATATCACATGAAATATTACTTCAAAAGGGCACCCTGTGTGTATTCTCAGACAAAATTAATATAGCCCGTGGAAATCTAATGCGCACTTGAAATTAACATCTTTATGATGAGTAGCAATATATTAGGATTCGAGATATACCTCTGTGGAGTGTCAAATATTGTTATATTTGATCTGCACTTCGTTGTACGTCGCTCTGGATAAGAGCGTCTGCTAAATGCCATGTAATGTAATGTAATGAGTGCTGGCTCTCTATAATTGTGCAGTATTTGGCTTACAAAACTTACAAATCCCAGATTGGTGAGAAAAAAAATAAATAATAATAAATAAAAAATGGAGGGAATTGTGTCTTAAAAAAAACAATACTTGGAAAAGCAAGAAAGACAATGAAAGTAACGAGTCGCCGTGATGTAAAAGTAAACAGAAGGGGCAATTTCTGCCCTTTTTATAGTCACCGTGTGGGGGCTGCTCCCTTCTCAGGAGACGAATGTTAAAACTGAACCTGTGATTGTAATTTTCTTGCATCTGTTGCGTGCATTTGCCTCATGCTGTGGCTAACCCACCGGTACAGACAACAATGCTGAATGAATCTGGGTAAACATACAAATGAAAGCCACATACATTCTGCATTAGTGAGACGAGAGTACACATACTATAGCCACTCTGCGTTCATCAGGCACAGACTGATGAATTCTGGGAAATTGGCCACTTCTCTGTGTGACACTCACACCGAGGCTCTCGCTGCACACGAGCGCAGGTACACACGCGTGTGCCTTCATCCACTGTATTAAACAGACAAACAGCATTTATATAGCGCCTTTATCCAAAGCGCTGTACAATTGATGCTGCTCATTCAACCCATTCATACACACACTCACACACCAATGGCGATTGGCTGCCATGCAAGGCCCCGACCAGCTCGTCAGGAGCATTTGGGGGTTAGGTGTCTCGCTCAGGGACACCTCGACACAGCCCGGGCGGGGGATCGAACCGGCAACCCCCCGACCGCCAGACGCCTGCTCTTACCGCCTGAGCCATGTCGCCCCCATCAGCACAGGAGAGAACAGGCACTCAGAAGGCAAAGTGTGCCCCACCACAAAAAGACAACGAAAGCAGAAGCAGTCATATGCAAGATGACAGATCGGGCCCTTGTATAAGACCTGGGGCGGACAGAACAGAGCAGGATAACAGAGTTGCACTCATACACTTTGGTCCATGTTCCAGGTTAGGGAAGGTTCTGGGTTTCACTCGGTGTAGAGATGCAGCTAACTCCGTAATCCTGCTTTGGGAAACAGGCTACTGGGGACTCCTGGCTGCTTTTTGTCAAAATGGATGGGTGTCCTAATCAATCCACCCATTGGACTGAAGCCGGCCAGGTCAGGAGTCACACAGAAAGCTGGTTTAGGCAGTGAACCTGTGGGAACTCATTTCCAATGACAAATCTAAATGAATCAATAACTCAATGAATCAACAATCTTTTTTTTACCATGTTATGAGTATTTCCTGTCTTTCCCATTTTTATTTATTTTTTGCTTTTCCCTGCTGAAAAAAAAAGATCAATCTAGGTTTTGAAACAGCTGGCAATTTCAAGATGGACCTAGCTGGATTTTACACCAGGGTTTAAACATTAAAAAAAAAAAAAAGTTTAATTGAGTTGCCCTCTTGCTAGGCATTACTCAAATTACATCAAATTAAAACTGAATCACTGGTATGATTATCATATTACACACTTCCTGAGCTCATCTTCCCGTGCTTGAACGAGCGTGTCTGAAACTCGCCTGTAACCCGTGAGGTTATTGGTTCTCGGGCTCCTGTATGAAGCACCACTGTGGAGCCCTCCAGTCACCCAGGCTGAACCTCCTCGGTTAAATATTCAGCCTCGCAGATGGGGAAAACGCGTGGAGAACTCGAGCTATTCCAGTCGTGCCGGATATGAAAAAATATGGATATGAGCTCCGGCTTTGCAAAGGCATACAAATGTATAATGAAATAAATCACGAAATAAAAAGCTTTCAATCTCTCTTTCCTCCTCACCCTTTTCATCGCTCTCTGTCTCTCTTAACATTTAAAATAATGTGTTTTGGGAGGGGGGAGGGGTGAGGGGGGCGGGGTCTGTGGGGTAAAGAGATGGAGATATTTTCCGCTTTGAATGTGCAATTGTTTTTGTTTTTTGGGGTGGGTAGTGGTGACACTGGAAATTTGGGTTTGTTGATGAAAAGTTAGGGCTGGTAAGGGCTGGTAACTCCCCAAATTTCTCTCTCTTGATCTCAATCTCTCTCACACACACACACACACACACACACACACACAAGCACATACGCACACACACGCACACAGACACACACACAAACACACACAAACACACTGGAAGGGTCTGATGGTATTCTCGCCTCCAACACAGTTTAAAGGAGTAAACACTTCCCGGCGTTGCCGGCGTTTTTTCCTGAAACACGGTCACGCCAGAAACCTCCGCCGAACGGGGCCAGAAACCTCCGCCGAGCGGGGCCAGAAACGCAGCGGAGAGGCTGTGGAGTTGTTTGCGGCTGAACTTCATTCGCAGAAAAGGGGGGGGGGGCAGACCGCCCGCAGTGGTTAAAGTCTCTACGCGTCTGCTAATCTTTCTCTCTTTCTTCTTCATTTCCCCTCCTTCCCCTCTTTCCCGAGAGCGAGGCGGGGGCGGGGGGCGAGAGAGAAGGCTCGGGACGCGCGTCTGATGAGAGGAACGGGATCCCGGGTCGCGGGGACTGCATCTGCATTACCACGGGCGCGGAATCCAATTCCAGACACAGGAGCAGAACTGGAGAAAATCAATCACGGATACTATTAACCAGCAGAGATGTCATTACCGCCGTCCTGAAGCCCGTTTCACACCTGGGCCTGAGAGGGCCCGGCCAGAACCCGCTGCGACGCCGCCGAGCCGCTCCGTAAATGAGGCTAAACCGCCGCTAAAGGGGCCGCCGACACGCCGAAACAACACCTGCCCCCCGCCCCCCCCCGCCCCGCCGAACCAGGAGGGGAGACACGCGCCTGTATTTGTGCCCCCTTACCTCAATTCCCTCATTCGGATTCCAGCCCCTGCCCCGGAGTTAAGGAGTCGAGGTGCCCGCCTGAGGACCGCTAGGAACCCGCGTCTGTTGGGGAAAGGGCGCCGTGTTGTCGAGTCAAGTCGTCAGTTATTTACAGCAAATTTCCCAGAGGTTTCAACCCACTGTGCATTTAACAAACATAGGGTTGTAAAAGACAATGCATAATGATCAGGCAACACAGAAGTATCAACGCACTGTGCATTAACAAACATAGGGTTGTAAAAGACAATGCATAATGATCAGGCAACACAGAAGTATCAACGCACTGTGCATTTAACAAACATAGGGTTGTAAAAGACAATGAATAATGATCGGGCAACAGCGTGACAACAGGAATGGAACAATAACAACAGAGAAACAATAACAACTATCAACAAGTCACCAGTCATTAGAGAGTGCAAAAATTAGTTGTTTTCTTTTGTTTGCGTTTAAAAATGTTGAGAGAACGTGCTTTTGGAAGGGGGGAGAGCATTCCCGAGGTGGGGAGCGCGGTACGGGAATGCTCCGCTCCGAGCGTCGGGATCTTTGGAGCGCCGGGCGCGGCTGCAGGAGGCAGGGGAGCGCAGGTGAACGGGCACGGCCTCTGCACCCAGGACAAGGCGTCTGCGAGAGGAGCCAGCCTCCTCTTATTGCAGCAGATTATTGGGAGAGGATTTATGTTCCCCGCCGCTGACCCTGCCCCCCCCCCGGGGTTACCCACAGTGCACTGCTGCGCCACACTCTCGGTGAGGGCCCCGTCAGCGGATCTCCCGCCCCGGGGCAGAGCCCGTTCTGTGGCCCCGGGCAGAGCCCGTTCTGTGGCCCCGGGGCAGAGCCCGTTCTGTGGCCCCGGCCGTGACCACCGCCTGCCCCCACGCAACCAAAATGAACCCAGAGCTGTGGACAATTTTAACCCTTAAACCCAGAGAGCCCAGATCCGGCCAGTTCTCCTCATGCGAGGGTTTATAACTCCAGAAGGGAGCCCCTTGTAAAATGGCCAAAATAACCAATGACCAATGACCTGTGTCAACTTCATTTAGTTCATTTTCATCATCGTGTTAGAAAGAAAGGGCCACAAGGGCAATTATCTTGGCGAAAATGCAATGCACTCTCATTTAGTTTGGAATAAAAATACCAAGAGCCACATTTGTAAAACAGATAAAACTATACATAGCCTGGATCATAAACTCCTTATGGCCATAAGTGTGCAAAATCTGAGGCGATTTTCATAATCATTAAATATCTGTGAGGCGCAATGTAAACAGCATAGTATGAGGTCCTTTAGTGTCTCGCAATCTATCCATGATGTCTAAATTGTGTATTGCTCGATATAATAACATAATCACATATTTCACTACAAATGAACAGTTTTGACTCCAGGAGTTTTGCACCATTTTCTTTCATCAGTATAAGGTCTAAATAGGGGATCAGCACAATTTTTGCCCATTATAAATCATATACATTTGCCCCTTATGATGGTTCAAGGTGAACAGTGATATAACATTGAAAAACAATACAAAAACATTGCGACACACCATGGTAGACACATGTAAATATAGAATCATTCAGGTATTTCCGTCCTCTAAACTATATAATCTTTTGATGCATGGGGATTGGACGGCATTTTACAAATTTTACTATTCATGATCATTCCGGTGGAATTCTTCCATTCATCCAGCATATCAACACACAATACATTTGAGTGTTTCCCATGCTGCATTATGTCTACCCCACATTCCCAAACAGTTCTTCAGAGGGTTAAGAAAACAAACAAACACACACAAAAAAAAGTACTATTAATGCGGACTCAGCGCAGCAAGCCCACGGGAGCCTGAGAGGCCCGATTTCAAGGACGGCTCCGAGCGCCTCCGTTATTACAATGTGGGGGTCCCAGGTTAGGGCAGAGGTCTGATTTAATCAGCCTACATTCCGCCCGTGGACTCCGCCACGGCTGTCTTGACTTGTTTTCAATCTGCTCTGGGCTGACGAGTCGAGGGAGAATCCCTGGGGAATAATGATGAATTAAAGTGAGAGGGGGAAAATGCTAATGCGGCGACCAGGCACGTAGGGTTTGGGGGGGGGGGACAGGGAGACAGGTCACCGGCAATATTTTCTCATGAATTAATTGCGAGACGAGCTTGAACGCTGGTGAGACTTGACGCTCTGCGACACGAGACTCCTTGGTCTGGCAGCATGACGCCCCCCCAAAGTGGAAATGAAAACTACACGACAGGGACCAATGAATGAACAAATGACACTGACCCCGACTTCACAAACCACAACCAGCCACCCCGGGGCAGCGAGCCGACTGGAGTCCCAGGGTAAAAGGAGGAATGAGTTCGGTCGTCATCGGTGAATTATTTTGTAACTGATGTTTTATTCAAATAATTTTTTTTTTTTTTTTTCTGTTGACATCAATTGCGTAGTTGCACCTAATGTCATTGCCAGTTGGCTATTAGAGACCTGCTCTATATTGATCTTTAATGATTTTTTTTAAATGACTTTCCCGGAACTGGAGTTATATTTCACTGTTGTATAAAATGAGGAGAAATGATATAAACATTGCTCTAAGGTGAGCACTAAAATGAAGAGTTGATATAAACTGGTTTGCTTTGTTTGTCCTCATATTTGATTTTGAGCACTGCTCCGACCTCTCCAGGCATGGCGGGATGAGAGAGGTCAGAGGTCGCCGCTTTGATTTTCTTCCAGGAATTGAAATGTGCGAGGCGACGGCCATGCAGCTCCGCACGGTCACAGATGGAATCAGCTTTAAATGAAATGTGTCCACACTCCACCATGTCTGCTGAAGAGAAGAGTGAGTGTGTGTCTGTGTGTGTGCGGTCATGTGTGTATATGTGTGTGTGTGCGGTCATGTGAGTATGTGTGTCTGTATGTGTGCATTTGTGCGGTCATGTGTGTATCTGTGTGTGTGTGCGGTCGTGCGTGTGTGTCTGTGTGTGTGTGTGTGTGTGCGGGTATGTGTGCATGTGTGTCTGTGCACTTGGCTTCATGTGTGCGAGTGCGTATACATGTACGTATGTTTGCCTGTGCGCATGTGGGTCTGTGAATGTAGCTTCTTGTGTGTGCATGCGTGTGCATTTATGTGTTTGCGTATGTTTGCGTGTGTGTGCGTGTGTGAGGTGCTTGTGTGGGTCCATGTGTATGCATGCAGGTGTGCTTGTGTTCATGCGTGTCCATACGTGTGTTTGTTTTTATGTGCAACATGAGTGGACACACACTGGAGCAGGAGACTCCTGCATGCATACGCAGCACCAATCGCTGTTAACCAAACGGAGACGACTGACGGAGGGCAGAATGCAGAGAGAATTTCTGAATTTAGTCATGGTTAGCAGCTAATATCACAAGCATGTCACTCTTTCATTGTACAGCTCAGGAGGATTTGTGCTGGATTACTCCCAGCGTAACTGGATTATTATTGCATCTGACAAGGAAACCAAGTAAGGGAGAAATGGAGAAAAAAAAAATCATTGGAATTTCCTTCTTTAAAGTCCGTGTTTGTTTGGGGTTTTTTTTCTCTTTTTTTTTTAAAGATAATAACCGTGTTATTCAAAGGCGCACTGAAAGAAATACGGATTTAAAATGGCACAGTTCATCTTTAGTGATGCGCTTCATGTATGTTGTGCAGAATCCTGAAATGGCTGAGAATGAACTAGCATTTACATTTAGTAAACACGTGCCACACGAGCCCAGGAGTAAAGACTTCACGTGATCACACTTTGTTTACCGCCTTTTGAATTATTTCATAAAAATGTCCAGGGGTGAGAAACAGGCACACCCACAGACATGCACGGCAGACATGTGCGCACGCACGTACACACACATGCACGCACACATACATGTAAGCACACACGCACATGCACACACACGCGCATGGACGCGCGCACACGCATACGCACACGCACGCGCACACACACACACGACACACGCACGCACACACATGCACGAAATAAAAGGAGAAATAGAAAATGAGCACAAAGATGTGAGTTAAATTTGAATGAAACTGCTTCAGACTGTGTGTGTTTTGACCCCAGGAGTACGTTACTCAGGCTCATTATTAAATGCATAAGTTAGCCTGCTTCTGCTCAGTTCTGTGGATATGCTGATTTTTGAACGGGGTGTTCAGGCTCTCTCCGACCTGAGGGACATCCGTCTCAATCTCGAGTTTGAGTATTCTGTTTGGCTCACTGTCTTTTCACCATGTTATGACGTTCGATGAAACAACACCATCAGCCCAGGTCGTAAAGGAACAAGAAAATAAGGCCACAGCCACATACTGAATTATTTGGGATCGCTCTCAACTGCATTGAAGTAGACTACATGGAGGCTTCTGACAGCTGGAAACCCAGGGTATGTTGAGAGCGTATTCATTCAACTGGCATATTCACTCAACCTTTTTTCAAACTGCATATTTCTCATGTTTCTAACATTATGGCAGAGTGGTAGAAGGGTGGCGATCAAGTGAATCTATTATTTAGCTAAGTAGCTACCTAGCTTAGATAGCTTAGCTGAGGCTCTTTTCTGTTACTTTCCACAATTTCCCATTTAAATGGTACACTACGCACACACACACACACACACAGACACACACACAAAGCCTACAAACAAAAATAAGGGATTTACGTGTACCAAGGTATTGGTAAGTAACATAATATTTTTTTGTATGCTACATAGTTTCTGTAAAATGTTTAAGCTAAAAGCAGTTTATTTTCAACAAGCGAGATAACCTCAAAAGAATTTATCTTCCAAAGGGTCCACGGGCAACCCTGCTTTTCAATTAGACAAAAGCACACACATTATTGACTGAGCACAGATTTAGCACCTCTCCTGAAATAGTGTATCAACAAGATGTTCAAAGAGGCGGCAATGTCATATCGCAAATGATATTTGTGCTTTACTTGCAAGTGTAATTTAGCAGGATGAAGACGTTTCTTGTAGCGCGGTAATATACCTGATGGAAATCTGGGCTCAGTTCATAATTCCCATCCAGGAAAGGTGGGAGGGGGGAGGGGGAGGCCCAGCATCGGGAGATTGCTCTTGGCAGATCTGTCAATAACACTGAACCCATGTGTGGCAAGCCAGTGATGTGAAACGCTGTATTGACTGATTGAAGATCTCTTCCAGGTTAGGCCTTCGTCTGTGGCCTAAGGACTTTTCTTCTTATTGCCATTTTAATTGAGAGTGCCTGAGTTGTGGTCTTTCTATCAGTTCCTGTGTGTGTGTGTGTCTGTGTGTGTGTGTGTGTGTGTGTGTGTGCGTGTGCGTGTGCGTGTGCGTGTGTGTGTGTGTGTGTGTGTGTGTGTGTGTGTGTGTGTGTGTGTGTGCGTGCTTGCGTGTGTGCGCGTGTGTGCGCGCGTTGATACAGGAATCAAACCAAGAACCTTGTGGAGTACAAGCCAATTTCTATGAGTAATGTTTATAGAGGAAAATATGCGGAAAGGAAAACAGCCTTATATAGAACATGGTGCCAATTAAAAATATTTCTGCTGAATACCATTACTAATACTGAATACTATTCACCATTCTTCCATTACTCACATTTTGGCACAGCTCAGCAATTCATTTTTCTGGTTAAAATCTCAAATATCATAAATTCAACTGTGCTAAAACCAACACTGGAACAACAGACATTGAATAAAAATAAAATTAATAAGTTGGAAAATAATTTCACAGCAAATTTGTTTTTGGACTTTCAAGACACTTGTATGATGAGGAAAAATAGCCTGAAGGTGCCTGCTTTCAGAAGGATATGAAACCAGACTGCAAAACATTTGTATTAAGTGTCTTAGAGACAAGTGAGATTTATTTACCCCGTTGGAAATTTTTGAAATGAGTCAAAATGTTTCAACTCAAGCGCAATATTTTTGTTATATTTTGCAAAAAAGTAAAATAAATACGTTGTTAAGTATACATACGAGGCTAACATATTTGTTTAGATTGTCTTTGGTTTTTGGCAAAGTTTGATCAAAGGAATGCCTAAATAGATTTACGACCTTCAACGCAACTCCTGCAGTTGAAATCATGTCCTTCCAATATACATGCAATCCCGCCTGTAATGACTTATAAACTATCTGCTAAAGCGAATCACAGAGATGTATATTAAAACAGGCAGACCCACTGTGCATACATCCTCACAAATCACTGTCCAGATTTCTATTTATTACCATATAATAGAAATAAAGCGTCCCCATTATATTCAATTACATCCAACGATAATGTAACGAGCTCATGCATTTAGAATTAGCTCTCGCCCTAATCGAGTGCCAATCAGACCCCGCTACACCAATTTCACCTGCGAAAGGACCGCGTCAGCTCACTTTTAATTCGCTTTATTGGCGAAGTGATGGAGAATTTTCTAGATCATTTATTTTTTCTGCCTAAAACATCCAATTACTCAAACTACGAGCTCCTGTGGTGAGCGTCATAATTTCAAATCCCCTTCATCGACCGGGACGGCCGACTGTTCTTCATTAAGTCAAACGGACGTTTCCGTTCAAGTTAAACAGTCCGCCATTACGAAGGCACCGAGGTTTTAGTCAAAGACAGAAGACTTATAACATCACAAACAAGGCAAGAGTTAAAGGTACAATAGGTCATTTTGGACTGCTAAAGGTCGAGAGAGGGAATTGCAGCAACAAACACGCTCAAACCACAACACTGTTTATCCCTCACCCTTCTCTGTGAACACGCTGATGCTGAAACACCATTGGCTGTGGCAATTAGAACCAATTTTCAACCAATGAGCTTGAATTACTGAACAGCTATACTATGTTTCGGTAGAGGGCCAGCCCGTCAACTGCATATTTTAAAACCCGAATTTAAAGACTATAAACACAGTCAGAGGGTGAGTCAACATGCCAGTGAGCCTTTTCAATAATAGGAAGTGATTTACAACGGTCTTGTAACAATGTTTTAACACAAAAATCGTACCTATTGTACCATTCAAAGGGAGTGAACATGTTTTTTTTTTGTTTTTTTTTGGTTTCTGGATACCACAATGTGAACAGAAAGAAAGATTTAGTTACAAGTGTCACATTTTCCATAGGTACTCCAAAATCCTATGAGGGACTCCATATATGGCTGCTGGCTGCCGAGTTTTGACCCAGTCTAAACCCTTTGCGTAATTGCGTCCTTTTGTTTGAAGAGGTGATCACATGGAAGTGTAGGGTGGCCTGTAGCGTAGTGGTTAAGGTGCGTGACCGGGACACCCAAGGTCGGTGGTTCTAATCCCGGTGTAGCCACAATAAGATCTGCACAGAATCGGGCCCTTGAGCAAACCCCTTAACCCTGCATTGCTCCAGGGGAGGATTGTCTCCTGCTTAGTCTAATCAACTGTACGTCACTCTGGATAAGAGCGTCTGCCAAATGCCAATAATGTAATGTAATGGGAAAAAAACCATTGTGAACATACATGACAATCACTGTCTATATGCGACACTGCTTATGGATAATTGAAACATGCTTGCAGTTGAAAGATATTTTTATCAAAATGAATTCATCATCTTAAGGATAAGTTTCTCTTCAGTACAGACTGGACAACTGATGGAAAGATTTCCCCAACCAATTTAATATTTTTTTTTTTCTCCAGACAGGTTTAAAAAGGGCCTGTTGCTAGGGAGATGGTTTTAGTTGCTATGGCTGGCGATTTTTCCTTTTCAGCGAGGTTAACAGTCAGCCTCAGCCACTTCCCATAATTCCATTGGCTTCTGCCCAGATAATTCAAACATCAAAAGTCAACAGCTGAAACGACGCGGAGGAGAGAGAGTCACGACTCTACTTCAAACCGCGGCAGAGGAGTCCAAACGGGCCGGGCTGACGCCCCACACGGCGGACGTGTGAAACAGCGGCCGAGACCGGGTCTGAACACCAATAAATTATTCAAATGTCAAGGCGGAAAAAGGGCTGGAATGGAAGGAAATTCTCTAATCGGGAAAGGGAGGGGAAAACCTCCCCGCGGACTCTGGCTGCTGTTTGCCAACAGTTTGTCTTCAATCTTTCTGTTTGACCAAGGAAGGCAGAAAATCGATAGATTGCAGAGAAATAAAGGTGGGTTTTGTTTGAGAACATTTTCTTGTTTGATGAAATTCAAGGTTTAAAAAAAAATGCAGTTACTTTTAAAGGGCACTAGGAAAAAAAAATAAAGTTAATGAGTTAATGAGCAGTTCAGGGAAACCATTTCATTCAACACGCCATTAACACCAGTCAACCGGAGACACGTATACTATCTTTCATTTCACCATTCGTGCTGTAGATGCCATGTATATTTCTAACTGCCTTATAAGGTTTTCTCCTGAGTTTGTGATTAATACACACACATACATGTACGAACAGACATACACACAGACAGACAGACACACACACACACACACACACACACACACGTACACACAGACAGACACAGACACATAAACAGGCAGACAGACACACACATGCACACACACATGGACAGACAGACACACTAATGTAGACACATGTGCAGATGGACGAGCAGACACAGACACACACAGACAGACACACATAGACAGACACAGGCAAAGATGTGCATGTGCAGACGAACAGGCTGACATGGACGGACGGACAGACAGACAGACAGACAGACAGACAGACAGACACGTACAGACACAGACATACAGACAGGCAGAAACGGACAGGCAGACACACACTCCTAAGCAGGCAGACAGGCCGGCACACATGGACACACACACACACACACACACACACACAGTAAAGAGTGAAGATACTGGCTGGGAATCATGTTTGCGAGGCAGAATTCTGGATTCTCGTTAGCAGAATCTCTGCTCCGAGTC
Source organism: Conger conger (assembly GCF_963514075.1). NCBI lineage: Eukaryota > Metazoa > Chordata > Actinopteri > Anguilliformes > Congridae > Conger > Conger conger. The sequence goes on along the minus strand of NC_083774.1, from coordinate 5,786,314 downwards.
GTCCAAGCCGGGTCAGCAGTGTTTTCTTTGGCAGAGCATGAATGGCTCCGGCATTTTGTAAACTTCTCCTGGAAACCCCACATCGCAGCTCAGAGGGCATCGTCTGGGCAAACACGCAGGAGAGGGCCGGAGGCAGCGGTAATCCTTCCGCTCAGAGATGTCCACGCTGAGGTAATTACCTGGCGGTTAATCAAAGTGGAGGATTGCTCTCACCTGGTGCTCACTCTCTTTCTCTTTCTCTTTCTCCCCCTCTCTCTATCCCCCCACTTCTCTCCCTCTCCCTCTCTCTTACTCTCTCTCTCCCCCCACTTCTCTCCCTCTCCCTCTCTCTCAGTTCGAGTTAGCGTCACTGAAACACGCTTACGCTGTATTAGCCTATGCGGGCCTGCATAAGACCAAAGCTCACTACAACACCATGCAATAAGAGAATAGATCACACACAGTACACTGTCACTCGACAGAAAATTAATAACTTTTTATAGAGATAAAGTTATAGAACCAAAAATTGAACAGAGATAAGTGAAGAAATTAATTTCTTGATTTGACTGTGACTGAGGTGACTCCCTCCCTCAACGCCAGTCTGGCGCTCTTACGGGTCAGTCAGAGAGACCCACGCACGACGCACGACGCACGCACGCACGCACCCACGGACCCGGCCCCCCGCCCCCCACCGGCCCCTCTAGGCCCCCCTAGGCCCCCCTAGGCTTCGTGACCACTCTTATTCCCGCGCTGAAAAATGAGCGTGAATCCGTAATTATGAGCGATAGCTCCACTTCGCCGGGCCCTGCCGTCCGCGCTCTCACGCGCGAGATTAATGGCCGACCGCAGGACAGAGGAGCACCTGTTATCAATCCATCACGAGCCGGCCCGTATCGGCACGCCAAAGCATCCCGCGGCCCGGAGACGCCGGGGCGAGGCGGAGAGCAGCGATGCCCGGGCGAACCAAAAAAAAAGACAGACCAATAAGTAGAGCCACGCGGTGGTGAGTTTGTGACCCCAGAGCTTTGAGGTGTGATAGAGGCAGACCTGGGCTAAATACGCAAGCGCTTTAGATTCAAATACTTTGCCTTGCTCGATTGGCCTTGCCTGGCACAAATGAGCTAACCGAGAGGGCCAGAAGGCAGGGTTTTGAGAGTGTTTCGTAGGTTCCAATGCATCAATTGCGTGTTTGATTCTTTCCTTGAATCTTGGGGGGGAAAAAAGTAGAGACTCGCGAGTCTTGATTCTCGAATCCCAAACTTTGAACTGCTGACAAATCTTTGATTGAGGTATTGACCAAAAATCCGTTTTAAAAAAAGCAAAAAATCCCATCTACATAGATGAGGAGAGTTACTGCCATGTAACATATGCAAAATGACCGATATAAACGTAAGCACCATAATATTACTAGTGTTAGCAGCAGTAGTGGCGGTAGTGGTAGCATGTTCTATTTTTCATCATAAAGAGAGTAATTGGCATGTGGTAGTTTCATGTAAGGCTATTAATAAGATTGTGCTGTTCACACACGATGAATCGCACAGCGCAACTGCCGTCATCTCAACCTGGGCTCGCACCCTGGCCATAACAATTACAGATATTGAAACACACTCACGGTTATATTTTCAGAAACTGTCGCTCTTAATCTCCTGCCTGTTAATGAATGTAATACCACTATCCATGGTGACATTGAATACTGCACCACGGGAAAGAACACGCAAGACTGCTGAAAAATACTCTTTCTCCCCATTGTAAAAACTGCATTTCAGCAAACAGGCATATACCCATATTGAGAACTTTATTAGGTATTTATTAGACTTCTTTTTTTGACTAATTGGTCTTCTGCTGCTGTAGCCTATCCACTTAAGAGGGTTGATGCGTTGCATGTTCCGAGATGCTCTTCTGCACACTGCTGTTGTAAAGTGTGCTTATTTGTGTTACTGGCCCGGCTCCTCTGACCTCTCTCATTAAACACTCGTTTTTGCCTGCAGAACTGCTGCTCACTGGATGGTTTTTTGATTTTTTTCGCACCATTCTCTGCAAACTCTAGAGAGTCTAGAGAGTCTAGAGTTCTGCATGACAATCCCAGGAGATCAGCAGTTTCGGAGATACTCAAACCACCCTGTCTGGCACCAACAATCATTCCACGGTCAAAGTCACTTAGATCACATTTCTTCCCCATCTGACATTCTTCCCCTAGTCTACCTAATAATGTGCTCACTGAGTGTACAAAAAATAAATTAAATCAGTCATTACATTTCATTACATTACATTACATGCATTTAGCAGATACTCTTATCCAGAACGACGTAAAACAAAGTGCAGATTGAGCACAGGAACAAGTGTAAAGAGGACCTAGAGGACAGTACGGTTCCGAGTCCTAGCGTAACCATACAGGGACAATTGGAACCCATGAAGAACACGTCAACTTACCATCTGGCATACCACGGTTGGCAGCAAGAATACCCTGAGTATAACAATACAATATCTAATACAAGACAATTCAACTTCTCATGAATCAAACAAGTGAGCATGACATGTCCTGGATTTTAACCCCTTATCTGTTCAAGTCTGAGGGTCGCAAAGATTGGGGGTCTACAAGGCCCCCAAAAATAGAATGTACATGACTGGGACCCCGAGGTCGGTGGCTCTAATCCCGGTGTAGCCACAATAAGATCCGCACAGCCATTGGGCCCTTGAGCAAGGCTCTGAACCCTGCATTGCTCCAGGGTAGGATTGTCTTCTGCATAGTCTAATCAACTGTACATCACTCTGGATAAGAGCGTCCGCCAAATGCCATTAATGCAATGTAATGTAGTTGTTAACTAACTACTACTGAGAAGTACAGCTCTGTTAATGTATTTACACATCTGTAATTCATGTTAATTACATTAGTAATTGCCAATTCATATTGGAATGAAAAATAATTAAGTAGTTAGTGATTAACAAATTTTAAGTTCATCATATGGTTTGCTAATGTATAAATATCATGTAAAAATATGTTAGTTGTTAACAAATGCATTAACAAATGAAAAGTTAATTTCATGCTTACAGTAATTAATGTATCATTAAATAATGATAACAATTGCATTAGTTAATGCCAATTCATGAACCTTATTGTAAAGTGTGAACAAATTATTTTTCCTTTTACGAAAGTCAATTCAATTCACATAACATTGGCTGCTGTACAAGTTCTTCGTAATTGTTTTATATATTTATAGGACTTAGCAGCTGCGTGACTTCTATAGACGCATGATGTAATTGCTTCATGAATTACATATGATTCCATGTTACCGCACTATGGGTGGCAGACATATTAGACATTAATTGAATTCTTCAGGCTATTCATTTTAGGGAGTCTTGATTAGAAAATGTGTAGGAACTGTTTCTCGGGAAAAAATTCAACCACATAACTGGGAGCATTTTAATTTTAAAGGTTTCAGTGATGGCGAGTTTTTGGGAAAGATAAAAGTACGCACTGCCCTAGAATGTGTTATTCATCGTTGACAGCGCAGTGTGACAGATTGATAGCACTCCCGTCTGGAGCACAATGACATAACCGAAAAGAAGAACAAGGAAATGGTAGCGACACATATTGAAATGGCACACGCAGCGGGGGGTCGAAAGAAGCCAGACACACATTTCACAGAACGATAGCCCGCTGAAAACGCACAGAGATTAAGTGAACCGAGGATGAGGGATTGAGACTGAAAGGAGAGGGGCGGAGAGGGGGAGGGAGGGAGAGAGAGAGAGAGAGAGAGAGAGGGAGAGAGAGAGGGAGGGAGGGAGGGAGAGAGGGGGGGAGAGAGATAGAGGGGGAGAAAGATAGAGAGGGAGAGATAGAGAGGGAGAGGGGGAGAGAGAGGGGGAGAGAGATAGAGAGGGAGAGATAGAGAGGGGGGGAGAGGGAGAGGGAGAGAGAGGGGGAGAGAGAGATGGAGAAGGAGGGAGACAGAGACAGAGAGAAAGAGGGAGAGAGAGGGAGATGGAGAGAGAGAGAAGGAGAGAGAGAGGAGGAGAGTACGATGAGCAGAGGCATAATGACTGGAGTCCCACAGGCAGGTGCTCCAGCCTCCACTCTGCAGACCTTTCCCCCACATTGCGAAAAGTCAGAATGCCGGCCCTGGAGTCTGCATTTTTCCCAGGCCTGGGCCATTGATATTTATCCCCCCCCCCCAGGGCCCAAGACAATCAATCCACATACTGGCCCTTCAACCAACCCACACCCCACACCCCCACCTCCCCTTCCAAAATGGTGACTCTACTCCTGCCTTCTGAACTGTGAGCAGAGTGCACATTCCTGAGTTGAGGGGGAGAAAATTTTTTTTTCAGAAATCTTTTCAATTCCACCAGAAAAAAACAAATGGATGTGAGAGGGGAAAAGACAGGTAATTTTTTTATTTTTTTATGAATTCAGATGGAAAGTGGGCAAAGAGGACGGGCACACACCGGCCGATCAGATTCATATCAAACACAACGACTGGATTACAGCCGTCGTTTTATTGCCTCGGCCAATCCTGTCACGAATGCCACTGAATCTCATCTGGAGGGCCGAAAGCTTTATTTGAAACTTCACTTGCGAGTTCTCGTTCGTTTGTTTTTGTTAGAAATCCCAGAACATGAATCCTTTGAGCATTGTTGTTTTCTTATTTATTTATTTTTTTTATAAAATCTTTTGTAAAATCCATATGCTTCTTAAGCTATTGGCAGAACTGCTGGATTATTCTGAGCATAAACTCCCGCAGGTATAAACAAGAGAGGATCATTCTCACCACATTCCGACATGGACACAACCCGGGAATGATTGATAGAACTGCAAATCATTCCTGTCATATTGTCCGAGAAGTATTGACACGACTGAGGATGATTTTGTTCACTTGCTCCTACAGGTACGGCTGAGGAAGATTTCTACCACACGGTAGTTGAGAGGAAACTGGGGATCATGTTCTGCACAGTAGAACACTTTTGCCAGGTCATTAACCCTCCAGGCCAGGCTATATACTGTATGTAGTAAAAACAACCATACAGACCCAGCAGGGTCTGTGGGACCGATCCTCAGACCGTGTCTGTGTTTACAGGATCTATACTACATGACTGGGACCTGGAAGGTTGGTGGTTCAAGCCCCGGTGTAGCTGTGGAAAGCGTCTGGAAAGCCCTTAACCCGGCATTGCTCCACGGCGGATTGTCCCCTACTTAGTCTAATTAAGTCGCTTTGGATGAAATTCTTAAAAATGACCAACCTGCGGGATCAGGTGCAGGTGACTGCAGAAATGTCAGGTAGTAGGATTAAAAATACCTGTGATATTAAAAGGATGACAGTGGGAGAAGCCATCTTAGAAGGTAAGGCTAATGACATGATGCCACACCCTCCCCCCTCTCTCTCCCTCACACACACACACACACACAGACAGACACACACACACATACACACATACACACATACACGTGCACACATACACACACACACACACACATACACATACATACATACATACATACATACACACACACACACACACACACACATAGACATACACACACACACACACACACACACACGTACATACATGGACACGTGCGCACAGGGACTACAATTAAAAATGCTTTGTTGGCATGTAACTTACAAAATGCAAACACACACCTGAATAAACACCTACTATTATTCCACTAGCGTTAAAAATAGCAACCAACCAACCAACAAACAACAACAGCAACATCAGCAGTTATCGCTCTCACACACGCAGTTCAATTAATAAACTCAGCAGGTCGTGTTGGTCTGATATACACACAATGTATATACAACAAAGGTTGCATTAAAAAAAAACTGCCAAAAGGCAAATTAAAAGGATTGTTTTCGTATAATTTATACAGAAATAATAACAAATAACAGAAACTTTAATAGTCATCTTTGCCTTTCTTTCTATGGCAGCCAGGTATGAAAACAAATTCACACAAATGTGTCAAATCTGCATTTCTTAAGTTACCAAGGCTAGATGAACTGCACTGGCTGTAATCAAATTACTTAAACTCATTTTGAAAAACTTTTTTATTTATCGTATTTATCTGCAGAAGCTCTTATGTGGGGGCCAGCCGAGGTTTGTGCATTTCTTGATGATTAGCAGCTAAAATGGAGCACCTTTTCTTCTTAGGATTGCAAAGATCCCATTTAAAGTCTCCAGCCTGGATCATGAGCCAGTTCCTCCCCCTGCCAGACCTGGTGTCTCATTTGCAGATCATTTTGGCCAATGGCATGGAAGATGCTCATTCTGGAGAAGGTTTTTTTTCCCCACATTGGACTGCGGTGAACGCAGCGTGTAATTGGACACAGACAGAGAGAGAACCATGTGAACTGGATGAACTTGATGCCTCGATGAACATTTTGTCCACTGTATGACAGGAAGTCTTTTAACTGCATTACAATCCCTCGTCACAAATTCACCATGTCTGCGTGCGTGCCTGTGTGTGCGTGTATGGGTGGGCTGATTTGTTTGTGTGCTTGCGTGTGCGTACAATAATGGCATTTTTGCTTATGAGATTATTTGTTTTTGGTATTATTTAGTATTATTGTTTCGTTTCTGATTAGCATGAGCATTTGCATATGAATGAAGGTCTAATTTGAAAGCCTTGTGTGTTGCGAAGGCCAAATGATTGTACTTGATAAATAAAATAAATATGACTGTCTATATTGGTGTGTCTGTCTGTCTTGATCGTGGGTACGTGTGCACATTGCGTACTCAAGTGTTTATATGAGCGTAGTGCGTGTTCATCGGCAGATTAAGCGCTCAGAAAGGGCCCTTTTGTACGGCACAGTGATGAATATGAATCTGTGAAGCACAGGAAAGGCCTGGAAACAGAATCACTCAACGCCGGTCTGTCTGTGTCAGTTCTGCAATTACCATGTGACTGACCAGATAAATGCGCTGTGTCAGATGGAAAAGCCAGGACAGGACTGGATGGCAAAATGGTACAAAGAAAGAAAGAGAGGGAAATAAAGTGAGAGATAGAGAGGGAGTGTGTGCGCATGTTTGTGTATGTATGTGAGTTTAAGTTTGCGTGTGATAGTTTCTCTTTGCTGTAGTATGATATAGTCTTCTTCTCCGTCACATCATCTTCAAGGACAAAAAAAATCTACAACCTACTTGTGCACCCGACTGATAAATTTAAGTCTATGGATTCCGTCTTCCATGAGCCGACAACGTTGGGCGGACGGGCCAGAACCGTCGAGGAGGCGTGAGCGGAATACGAGATTTTAAAACCCGATACCGGTTCTACGACGGGAGGGAGCACCATCGGGGCCATGGGTCCAGCTTGGCCAGGGCAGAGCCGCATCAGGCCCAGATCAATGTGCATTAGGGGAAAATATTGTGTAATCTCTCAAAAGCTGGCATATTGAACCGCTGGCACTGCGCCAAGCGCTCATTAGGCTCGGTTGTCCACGAGGATGCTCGAATTAATTACTGCATGAGATAACGACAGCTCCCGTACACACGAGCGGCATTCCGGCATTAATGGAGATACCCTGGACCCACAAACCCCTGCGGTTTTATGAAGGGCATGTTTATCGCGGCGGCGGGTTTTGGATGGCTTCGTTTTGGCACTGAAGGCCTGTTTTCGTGGGCGCTTCAAGCCTGCTTTTGTCATTCAGAGGTCCAGGCCCACAGAGAGAAGAGGGGGAGGGGGGGGGAAGAAGAAGAAGAAAAAAAAAAAAAAAAAAAAAAAAAAAAATTACTTATTTCAATATTCATTTCTTTGATTCTCTCTTTTTTTTTTTTTCACAGCTCGCGGAGAGAGGGCGGCGATCGATGCTGAAATGGCGGAGTCAGCCCCGGGGACCCTGACTCAGTGTGGGTCACCCCACGCCAGCCTCGAAAAAACATCCCGGCCAATTGTGGCTTGATGAACGAGCTTCTCAGACGCTCTCGGAAACGTGTGTGTTTTAGGTCAACGAGGAGCCGGTAGCTTCCCCCCAGCCCTGCAGTAATGACACGCTCCCATCAGCCCCAGCTGCGCGGGGGGGGGGGGGCGAATCAGCATTTGCAGAGGAACGCGTCACGCAGCCGATAGCGCTCAACACCATTACAGCCTACAGCCCGTTCATTCATCTGTGGCCGGCCAGACCCGCCCAACGGGCCGGCGGGAGGGTGGGGGGGGCAGTGTTGTCACTCACTGGAGAGCACCGCTATAGATTACCTTAATGGTCTTCAGGCCTGAGAGACTCCAGAGACCCCGTGGTGGGATTTCTCCACCTCTAGCTCTTCTTCTCCACCCCTCTCTCTCTCTCTCTCTCTCTACCTCTTCTTCTCCACCCCTCTCTCTCTCTCTCTCTCTCTCTCTCTCTCTCTCTCTCTCTCTACCTCTTCTTCTCAACCCCTCTCTCTCTCTCTATCCCTTCTTCTCCACCTCTCTCTCTCTACCTCTTCTTCTCCACCCCTCTCTCTCTCTCTACCTCTTCTTCTCCACCTCTCTCTCTCTACCTCTTCTTCTCCACATCTCTCTCTCTCTACCTCTTCTTCTCCACCCCTCTCTCTCTCCCTCTCTCTCTCTCTACCTCTTCTTCTCCACCCCTCTCTCTCTCTACCTCTTCTTCTCCACCCCTCTCTCTCTCTCTCTCTCCCTCTTGTTCTCCACCCCTGACACCTCTCTCTCTCTCTCTGTCTCTCTCTCACATTCACTCCATCTTGATCCCCTTCTCCATCCCCCTCTCCCTCTCTCTCTCAGGGTTAAGCCGTCAGCTCGTTCCCCAGACAGGGTAGTTAATGTCTGAGGATGACCCATTAAAAGTACACTCTGAATGGAGACGGGAGCTGGCAGCTAAAAGCTCTGCTGGGGGGTATTCCCTACTGGGGGTGGCGGGGGGGGGCTGGCTACACACACCTGACTAACACCTCACCAGAGGGAGAGAACCCATTACATTATTTATTTTGCCAGAAGCTTTTATCCAAAGTGACGTACAATACGAGCGTATGAAAGGTCACCGAGAAAACTAGAGGACACAGGTCAAATAAGGTACAATTAGCAAGTATCAGTTATTCTATAGCCATGAAGTAGAGTTCACATGGTAAATATGGGCTAAGTCAGTAAAGTGATGGTATGTCATGAACTAGAAGTGAGTCATGATTAACATACACTCAGTGAGCACTTTATTAGGTATTTATTATTTATTTTTTAGACATATTGGTCTTCTGCTGCTGTAGCCTATCCACTTAGAGCTTTGATGCACTGTGATGCTCTTCTGCATAACACTGCAGTAATGTGTGGTAATTTGCGTTACTGTCACATTCCTGTCAGCTTTGATCAGTCTGGCCCTTCTCCACCGACCTCTCTCTTTAACAAGCCAAAACATGCTTTGGATGTTTTTTCATTTTTTATACCAT
>NC_083774.1:5764463-5771963 GCF_963514075.1 Conger conger | reverse complement strand
CTCTCTCTCACCTGTCTCTCTCTCTCACCTGGCTGCCTCACCTGTCTCTCTCTCACCTGGCTGCCTCACCTCTCTCTCTCTCACCTGGCTGCCTCACCTGTCTCTCTCTCACCTGGCTGCCTCACCTCTCTCTCTCTCACCTGGCTGCCTCACCTGACTCTCTCTCACCTGGCTGCCTCACCTGTCTCTCTCTCACCTGGCTGCCTCACCTCTCTCTCTCTCACCTGGCTGCCTCACCTGACTCTCTCTCACCTGGCTGCCTCACCTGTCTCTCTCTCACCTGGCTGCCTCACCTGACTCTCTCTCACCTGGCTGCCTCACCTGTCTCTCTCTCACCTGGCTGCCTCACCTCTCTCTCTCTCACCTGGCTGCCTCACCTGACTCTCTCTCACCTGGCTGCCTCACCTGTCTCTCTCTCACCTGTCTCTCTCTCACCTGGCTGCCTCACCTGTCTCTCTCTCACCTGGCTGCCTCACCTATCTCTCTCTTACCTGGCTGCCTCACCTATCTCTCTCTTACCTGACTGCCTCACCTATCTCTCACCTCATTGACTGTCTCTCACTCCTGGCTGCCTCACCTGTCTCTCTCACCGGACTGCCTTACCTGTACCCCTCTCTCCCAGTGGACCCCCTACAGCCCATCCTATAAGCTCTGGGAACAGCAGGCTCTGAAGGTAAGCGAGGCGGCGTTTGAGCGCTGAGCTCCCAGTGTGATCTGCGGAGGTCTACTTCACGGTCACATAATGAGGGAGACGCAGGTGGGCGTGGGATCAAACGGGCGGAGGCTGACGGGGCATCGCTGAGGCCATCCGTCAAACAGGAGAGAGCTTTCAGACAGGAAGCCCTGCAGGAAGGAGAGAAACAAAGAAAAACACACACACATGCTCACTCTCACACACACAAACAAACACATGCTCACATACACCCATGCTAACATACATCCATACGCAGACATGCTTACACACACACCTCCACACACAGGAGCTTTAGACAGGAAGCCTCACAGGAAGGAGAGAAACAAAGAAAAACACACACACATGCTCACTCTCACACACACAAACACATGCTCACATACACCCATGCTAACATACATCCATACGCAGACATGCTCACACACACACCTCCAGACTTACACAGATGCACACACGCACAGACACATAAACCCTCAAGTGAACACGCATACACACGGGCACCTAACTAACTGTACACATCTATCGTAAAATGAATGAAAGCTAATGTGTAAAATGTAGAATATCTTCAGCACTCACTTTTCACCACATAATAATGGGCAGTTTCTTTTTTCACTCAGGGAAATATAATAAATCATTATAAATTACAACTGAAATGAAATTTTCCACGCTGTGTAATATCATGAGATTGACATCATGGACACATTTGAATGATCAATCATAGCAAGACGTTCAGAAATGAGTCCGCTCCAAGAGGGGCCCCCTCCAGAAATAAAGAAACCAGGTGGAAATGAATTCAGGCGCTGAAAAGTTCATGAAAGTGATTCACTTATAAGATAAATTTTCATTTGCAACTACAATGAAAAAAAAAAAAAACTAGAAAAAAACCCCACACATATTAGTTATATTGACTCGCCACACCACTCAGAGATCTATTCTTGATTTAAGGCTCATACAATATGCTTCGCAGTCAGTAACGAAAGCACTGAATTTGTCAAACGCTACAGAAATACAAAGACTGAACAACCCCCAAAACAATATGCGGGATCAAAAGCAAAATAATGTGAGGCGATACTTTACAATAAGGTTCATTAACTAAGGTTGTTGTTAACATGAATTAATGATGGACAAATACATGAATAAAACATGAAATGTACTTTTCATTAGTGAATGCATTTGTTAACAACTAATTAATTTTTTTTTTTTACCCGATATTTATACATTAGCAAACCATAGGATTAACTTATAATTAGTTAGCCATTAACAAATACATGAACTGACTTTTTCATTCCAATATTAATTGGCCATAGCAAATACAGTTTTAACATGAATTAATGATGTACACATACATTAACAGTGCTGTGCAGATTAACTTCTCAGTAGTAGCTAGTGAACAGCTACATGAGTTCATGCCAATTCATGGAACCTTATTGTAAAGTGTTACCAAAATCGAAAAAGAGAAATTAATTATGGTCTCTAATAAGAGCAGGGAAGCAAGACGACATCACCCACAAACAGGGAAGCAGTCTGTCAATTTCCCCTGGCAGCACAGTTAACGCGCTGTAGCTAGCCAGCGTACAGATGTTACTGAGGACAGCACCAGAGACCAGCTGATATTAAAATTAAATGAGATGTCATTATCTTATTTGGGAGATTACAGCACAACAACAGCGAGGCGCATTGGAATAGACCCCAAGCGAGAGCATAAATGAAAGGATAAAAAAAAAGAAAACTTGTATTAATGTTCCAGAGTCTGAACAATTAAAATGGATGAGAACCAGCACTGCTTCACAGTAATGGGTAACACGTTACTTACTTACAATACGTTTACACCAATTGGAATTAACTAATGTAGTTATGAACTAACTACTGAACAGTTAATATGTGCAGCTGTATTTATGTATTTGCACATCGTTAATTCATGTTATCAACTACATTAGTAAATGCCAGTTCATATTAGAATGAAAACAGTTAAACAGGAAAAACAGTTAATGTATTTGTTAATAGACAACTAATTATACTGGAAGTAAGTATATTCTATTGTTTGCTAACGGATAAATATTAATGTCACCAATGCAGTAGCTAGTGGTTACCTGATGAAAAGTTAATTTCATGCTTAATGTACATCATTAATTAAAGTTAACAACTACATTAGTCAATGCCAATGCATGCATACTAATTGCAAAGTGTGGCTCAATAAATGGGTAAATGTTCATTTTCAAGTACCCATCTTTGAATATGAAGTGTATTTTTGTAAGTGAGAAATCTGGTATCTACAACTTACGACCAGGTTGTATGTTATAGATACTAAGCTTCCCATATGGAAGAATAATAAATGATAAAAATGTATAGTACTTATATGTGTAATAAATTAAACAAAAATGATATATTTTATATCATATATGAACATACATTCAAATATTGTTGACATTACATATTAAAAATAAACCCATTTGCATATTTCTGACATGTATTGAGGCATACACATACAGTATTCAAATATAATATTGTATATACTGCCCAATATATTTGACTGGATTTTGATATATTTAAATATATTACGTCACTTTGAACAAACTACAGAACAGGCTGGATAAACCACAATTCACAAGGAATCAGCTATACAGCCATGGCCAGTATTTCCAGCACACATGCCAAATAGGCCAAGTCAGCGAGGACGGTACGTGCAGTACCAAAATAAATACTAATACAACTGCAAGCGTCCTAGATTAGACACCAACAAGCACAACAAGGGTATAAAACATTCAGGTGAAGCAAGGGGCAATAGATCAGGGCATCACAGGGGATCTCTCACGGGCCAGGAAGTTCCAACTCCGACTGGCCTCGAGCAAGAAACATCATGAAAAAAAGGGAGAATGAGAACAAGTTTCACTTTCTCATCGAATGAGGTGATTGTCCTTGAAACTGGCACAGTAAAGGGTTGCTGTAAATAATGTTTTATTTTACGGTGTTGACTCTGTCGGCAGGCGTAGTCTTTCTGCAGAAATAAAGGCCCGTATAATTGCCTCCAGTCTGAAGTGTTTTCCTGACTGGGTTGCCTCTTTATCACAAGACAAGGGTGAATTCTTTTTTTTCTTCTCAACCCAACAAACAGGGTGTAGCGCAGCGATGTGTGCGCTGCAGACCAAATACGGCCCCGGCTCTGCGTCCTTCTCCACGGAAACCTCCTGATGAAGCCTTAGACGGACATTTGTAGTCCATTAAACTCATTACATTACGTTATTGGCATTTGGCAGACGCTCTTATCCAGAGCGACGTACAACAAAGTGCATACCCATAACCAGGGCTAAGTTCGCTGAAAGACCCTAGAGGGAAGTACAATTTCAACCGCTACCTGTACAACAAAGATAAGGACGAGGGCCAAACAGATCAAAAGTGACCAAAGTTAACTATCCAAACACTGCTTACCTAGCCAACTAAAAATACCGATACACAAAGCAAGTCACAGAGACAACAATTAAGGTTCACAGGGAGATAGGGAGGGATGGGGAGAGGTGCTGCTTGAAGAGGTGTGTCTTCAGCTTGCTCTTGAAGGTGGGGAGAGATTCTACAGTTAATGGCATCAAATTAAAGAAAATACAGGGCGGCCTGTAGCGTAGTGGTTAAGGTGCATGACCGGGACACGCAAGGTCGGTGGCTCTAATCCCGGTGCAGCCACAAAAAGATCCACACAGCCGTTGAGCCCTTGAGCAAGGCCCTTAACCCTGCGTTGCTCCAGGGGAGGATTGTCTCCTGCTTAGTCTAATCAACTGTATGTCACTCTGGATAAGAGCGTCTGCCAAATGCCAATAATGTAATATAATGAAAATTGGTGCTAGCCTTCCAAGCAGTTAAGGGGTCAGCCCCAGCTGATGGTGGTGTCAGAATCTCTGCTCTGGAGGTTAGAACAGCAGAATCTCTTGCCATCTCTTCAAGCTGCACCTCTCCCTGTCCCTCCCTACCACCCTGTAAACCTTAATTGTTGTCTTTACCTGTGATATTTACTTGTGTATTGGGATGTTTTGTTTGGCTAGGTAAGCAGTATTTTGCTCGGTAAGCGGTTTTTTCATACATTTCATACATTGCAGTATTACGATTAAAAAGAAATCTATAAATAAAACATCTATTGATCAAATAGTCCCCGGCCCTTATCTTTGTTGTGCAGGTAGGGTCTTTCAGCGCACTTATCCCTGGTTATGGGTATGCTGCACTTTGCACGACGTTGCACTGGATAAGAGTGTCAGACAAATGCCATTAACGTAACGTAAAAATGTAATGCATTAACCTGTTTAGCCATGCACTTTCATCTAATGCATGGACACCATTGCCCAGGAGTATGCGCTTGCTACCACAGTTTCCCTGTGACGGAGGCAGTTGAGCTGTGTCATGGGGCATGTCCACACCACCCTGCTATAGCACCTTCAGAGGCACCTCCCTCCCACTCTCTCTTCTCTGTGTCCATACATCCCTGCTATAGCACCTTCAGAGGGACCTCCCTCCCACTGTCTCTTCTCTGTGTCCATCCCACCCTGCTATAGCACCTTCAGAGGGACCTCCCCCTGCCACCCTCTCTTCTCTGTGTCCATACCACCCTGCTATAGCAGCTTCAGAGGCACCTCCCTCCCACTCTCTCCTCTGTGTCCATACCACCCTGCTATAGCACCTTCAGAGGCACCTCCCTGCCACCCTCTCTTCTGTGTCCATACCACCCTGCTATAGCACCTTCAGAGGGACCTCCCCCTGCCACCCTCTCTTCTGTGTCCATACCACCCTGCTATAGCACCTTCAGAGGCACCTCCCTGCTACCCTCTCCTCTCTGTGTCCATACCACCCTGCTATAGCACCTTCAGAGGCACCTCCCTACCACTCTCTCTTCTGCTATTTTTACAGTCTGAATATAGCAATGATAGATGATGACTGAGCCTGTCCATTCTCCTTTTCTAAGAAAGGTAAGAAGAGGGAAAAATAGCAAAGGGAAGTGGTAGAGGAGAAGGCTCTGACACAGGGCTGCATGCACCTCTCTCTCTCTCTCTCTCTCTCTCTCTCAATGCCTATGGGCAGCTACAAGGAGCCCCACTGGTGTGTGCGCTCACACACACACACACACACACACACACACACAGACACACAGACACACAGACACACAGACACACAGACACACACACTTGTCTTCACACCCAAAACAAAACATACACACGAAAACAATGGAAAATAACACAAAACTTAATAGTTCACACTCCCACCACCCCCCCCAACCCCCAACCCACTCCCACCTTAGCACTTACATATAAAGATAAAATAACCACTGTTGCTAGGAGAGCGTAAGCAGGCGAAGAAGAAAAGAAAATAAATAAAACCAAAACGCAGCGCCAATTGGAAAATCAATGTCACTGTGGAACTCCTATTGAAACCTGAGCGGGATCTGAAGTGTATACAGTGAAAGAGAAAACAAACACGCTGACTGAAAGGAGAGGGGTATCGATCCGGGGCCCAAACCGGCCCAGCGCAAGCGGGCCTGAGTAGTGCTCCCGGCTCACCAGGCACCGGAGCAAAACAACCGCTCCAACTCGCTAATCAAATAATTATCTCACGCTGGTAAGCTTGAGCCTTGGCGAAGACGCCTTCCCCTTTTCTCCCCCCCCCCTCTCTCTCTCGGTCTCTCGCCCAAACCGGGAAGTCATGCCCATCCGCCCGCTGCAATGCCCAGTCCAGGGTCTAATCTAAGCACTGGGAGCACTGGGAGCACTGGCGAACCTGGGCCTGTTCAGGAGACGATGGTTTCCGCCAAACATCTGGAGCTATTTGGAGCACAGTTTGGACATTCAGAGAAGGGCGCACACCCAGCACCAGCAGGTGCAGACGGCAACGCGGGCACCCGTCCACTTCACTCCCACTGTGGACGGGGGGCGGGGGGTGAGGGGTGTGAGGGTCTATTGCATTTCTCTAGAACCTTCCCAGGCCATTGAAAATGGAGTTAACAGCAGCCACAGCTTGGACGGTCTCCCACAGCAGCTAAGCGCGTTAGCATGGGCACGTGTCCTCTTCATCCCATCCCATCCCATCCCGTATATTGCATTTCGCAGCTGATGAAATGAGAACCGACTCGACCGGCCGCTGAAAGGGAATCAAACCCCCCCCCCCCCCCCCCCCGAGCCTGCATCGGGGGTTCTCCATATTAAGCCGTTTCTACCCACAACCACGCGGGCTTCTCCACGGTTGCCGAGATACGCCACCAGCCTCTCCCCCGGCGATGGTTTGGGCTCTTCACCGGCTCGTGGGAAATGTGTCAGCCTTCCCCGCACGTCTGTCCCACTGGCACACGCCGGGCGGCCATTTCCAGCCGCTTTCAGGGTGTTTTTTATGTGGAGGGAAATCAATGGGGATGTCAGGGGCTTTATTTCACCCTCATTAAAAATCCGAGCTGTTTCTTTTCCTAAATCCATCAGTGTTTACAGGGGACTCTGACTGCAGGAGCAGAAAACAGAAAACAGAAAAAAAAAAAAAATACAAATCGAGTTCTGACACTAATGCTATTCAGTTCATTCTGACAAGTTAACTGAACACCAAATAAAATGAACCCCTAACCTCCCATCCCCCCCCCCCCACACACACACACACACACACACTAACACAGAAACAGGTCTGATTTTATTTTTTTCAGCAGTACAACAGCACTGCTCCTCTGTGCACCCTGTCAATCGCAGCAGCCTATTCAGGAGCACGGCACCATGGGAAGACCTGGAAGCTGGTCACAGCGCAGACTTTCAGTCACTGCACCTGTCGGCAAATGTCAAAAGATAGGTTCGCAAACT
>NC_083774.1:5741963-5759463 GCF_963514075.1 Conger conger | reverse complement strand
AATGCTCGCTGACAACAAAATGGGGGCCAGTGGGAGTCTCGTACATTTATCTATGAAGAGTGGATAAAGTGGTTACTTCAGCAATCCTGGCCGAATGTCATCCCACACGAGCCCTGTAGGAACCAGGTCAGATCAGACCCCTTTTTCCAGACGTCTTTTTTTGAGAAATGTACGCCATTAGCTTTCCGAATCTGAATAAGTAACCACTCAAGTGCAATTACATTTCAAACATTTCATCAAACTGACACACAAAATGGAGCGCAAAAAAACGGCGCCGGGACAATTTCACCGCGCCTGACAAATTGCCAAAGCTTGTCAATTAAGTTAATGCGTTTCAGAAGCTCCATCCGCGGTCGGGCGCGCGCACGTGGGCACGTTCGCACGGACTAACGAGCGCTCGCCGCTAATTAGCATGCGAGCCGCGTCGCGCACATTTGCTCTTCGTTAGCGGCGGGGACGTTCCCGCGCAGGTGAGTCGGTTAACGGGTCCTCGTCTCGGTCGCGGGTCTCGTACGGACTCGATCGCGGGCGCGAGGAGCCTGCAGGCGGCCGCTGGAAGTCTCCGGAAAAAAACAAACAGGACTTAACCGCCAGCGATGGCGTCGGCGAAGCTCCTCTGATGGCGTTCAGGGGGCTGCTGCTTTTATGGATCGGCTTCGGCGGCTGCATTATTTACCCGAGTTAATAAATCACAATTCTCCCCAACGCCGCGGTCTCTCCTCGGCCGTTAAGTAAAAAGTAGGAAAATATTGAGCCGAAGTCAGAGAGGCGCAGAGGGAACATCCATTATTTTCATTTTTGTGGGCATTAGCAAACTCAGATTATTAAACTGCACAATTTGCACGCAAACTTGGAACACTAAAATGTGGCCGCAGTCATAACTGTGGCATGATTTGTAATATAGAAATATTGCTGTGTCCCTAGAAAAGCACCGAAGGAACTGAAAACGGTCTCTTAAGTCAATAATCGGTTTACTACAGGCTGGAGTTGTGATTCTACATTTAATTCTCAAAATGTACGGACTGAAAATGATTTCAAAACATTTCTTCTGATAGTTGTCCAGAGACAGAGAGAATGAGGAAGTGCCAGCAAGCATGAATCATTCAAATGCAGAAAACATGAATTAATTAACATTTGAAATTAGTATAGCCTAAACTGTATGTGTGTGTGTGTGAGTGTGCGTGCGTGTGTGTATGTATATGCATGTGTCTGGGTGTGTATTTCTGCCTAGGAGCATATGCATGTGTGTGGCGGTGTGTTTCGTGAGTGTCTCTGTGTAAACAGAATTTTTTATTTCAATTTGGGTTTAGCTTGCATAATTGTAGATTCAGTCATTAACCAACAACCATCTACTAGACCAGACACAGGAATCCATATATCTTAACCCAGCCCTAAAAACTAAATTATGCTTTTCTTCTAAGGCCTTGTAAGAGATGCAAGCTCTACAGATTTAGCATTTCTACTTTGGTTCTTATTAGCATAGTTAATTTGCATTAGTGCTGTAGTGCTGTTGCAGAAACACTGTCTGGTGTGGGAGAGTTGTTAGCCAGGTCTAGCCCTATTGCTCATATAAATCAGCTTAATGCACTTATGTTTATCCGACATTGTAAGTCTCTCGGGATAATAGGGTCCCCTAAATGAATATAATACAATGTAACATAACCTTCTATCCACTTCCTTGGTATTTAAATCCCACAACCCGGCCAGTGAACGAAAAACATGAACACAACACAGAGCAATTCTCAGCTGGGTTCATAGCAGTAATTAGCTCTGTGCTGTGTCTCCATCTTCTCAGATCAGGTACTGGTAGGAATCCTGATGCACTATCCCTGCAGTCCAGATATCCTAAAACATATTGCTATAAAAAAGCTGAACTGACTGACTGTCACTTGGTGAACACTTTAAGTACACCTGTACACCAGCTTGTCAATGCAATTATCTAAACAGTCAATCAACATGGCAGCAAACCAAAGCTTAAAAGCATGAAGACTTTGTCAAGAGACTAAGCTGTTGTTCAGACCAAACATCAGAATGGGGAAGAAATGTGATCAAAGTGTCTTTGACCATGTTTATGCCAGATTGGGTGACTTGAGTATCTCAGAAAATGCTACTGTCCTGGGATTTCCACAACAACAGTCTCAACAGTTTAAAGACAATGGTGCAAAAAACATCCAGTGAGCAGAAGTGGGTGCAAATGGCTCATTGATGAGAGTTCAGCGGAGAATGGCAGATTCATGCCGACAGGAAGGTGAAAATTCAACTCAATTAACTATGCGTTACAACAGTAGAGCATCTCGAACACATCGAACCTTGAAGTGGATAGGCTACAGCAGAAGACCAATTGTCGTATATTCATTTGAATGGACAGAGTTAGTATTAGAAGAATTAGAAGAACCCAAGATGACAAAATGTAACACCAGTGACTTCAAATGTCCCTGCATTTGCATTTGTGAAATCACTCTATCACGTCTCGGATTCCAACAGTAAAACAAACCTGCGAAAGACACAACACTCTGTCCCCCTGGGGCAGCAAACCTGAAAGCTTCATATTCCGGTGACTTGGGGCAGTTTCAGAGAACTCATAAACGGCCTGATTAATTTTAATTGTTTAAAAGTCGAAAAGTTTTTAATGATGATTCCGTTTTATGATCTTCTGCCCAAACCTGATTCTTGTGTTTGATGTTTTATGGAACTCACACATTTTGGTTATTTTCGGTCTGCCTATTTGCCCCTTTTTAATTTGATGCTTATCTTTTATCTGTAAACTCGGCACACTCGACAAAGAGGGTTCTTGTCCCTCGGTGTGTCTTCTCTCGAGTGTAAATAAAGTCTGAATGAATCCGGAATACAAACTCATCTTCTGTGTCACCTCACTGTTCACAGGCCTATTATATAATTGACCAGTTTCACAGACACAGATTAAGCCTAGTACTAGATTAGAGATTCTCCATACTCGATTTAACACTCAATTTAGTCCAGGACTAAGCATAACCTGTGTCTCCGAAAATGGACCTATATTATTTCATGTTTGACAATATTAGACAATATTATATTATATTCTATTATATTATAACAGAGAGAGAATGTATATTTGCCAGCCACCCAGAATACCGGGACCATTCTAGTGTACTACTGTTCTTTGTGACATTAAACATTTGCTGATTGACTCACTGAAATCTATTTGCTATTTGAATAGTTTTTTTTGACATAGTTCACACTATCCTCTCTCACTATATAGCACATGTTAAAAACAAATCAACCACTGACATTTGATAACAATAGTAATGACAGCAGTAAGAATACAAATGCATCTCACAGTAGTGTCTTTAACCCCTTAACAGTATTAACTTTAACAGTAAGCAGTATTTGGATAGTTAAGTTTGGTCACTTTTGCTTTGTTGTTTGTTTTTGTTGTTTAAAAAAAAAATAATAATAATAATTAAAAAAAATAAAAATAAAAAAATAAAAAAATATATAGGCCCTGGTCCTTATCTCTGTTGGACGGGTAGCAATTGAAATTGTACTTCCCTCTAGGGTCTTTCAGCGCACTTAGCCCTGGTTATGGGTATGCACTTTGTTGTACGTCGCTCTGGATAAGAGCGTCTGCCAAATGCCAATAATGTAATGTAATAATGTAACGCTCTGGGGTCTGAGGGCAAAATGAGGAAAACTGGTGACTGTACCATGCACTGACATTTGTGTCATTTTAACAAACTTTCTATTCAGCGATTCCAAAGTGTTTCGTATCTTTGTTTTTAGCACAAACTCAGCTACAATAAAATGGCAACAGTAATTCGGTCAGAATCATATGGTTGCAAATTGCTCTAGAATCACACAAATGGACATTTGAGCGGGCTCATGTACCAGTGCAGATGGCACGGAGACCTGCCCTTCACCTCGATCCTGCGTATTATTGCATATTTTTATGTTATTGGATCATATTATTCTGCGACGGTTCAAAAGCTCCTGACTAATAAACACTATTTTCGGGTCTTTCATTATTAAGCGTGCAGTTTAAACCAGAGCTTTAAACACAAGTGAGAATGTGTTGAAGGAAATTACATTTTTGGGTAGAACCATTAAGATATTTTCTTTAATTCTCCATTGAATATAATGCCACCCTTTGACAGAATGTTCATTATTAAAGGAAATTAGCTCAGTAAAAAAAAATAAGAAGAGAGGCAGAGAGTCGTTTAAAAGATGGAAATGAACAATGTGAGCGCATGACTGCATCTGTGCAGGGCCTACCCGTTTCGAGCGGCGGTGTGGCGGAAAATTTCACACTTGTTGAACCGGGATGTGCTTCGGTTTCCACAAAGCCTTCGGCATTCTTCTCCGGACAAGCGATTGTGAAGGCTTCCACACCTTCGCGACAAAACAGAAAGCAGAAGAAAGACTAACTGTGCGATCTCAAATAAAAGTACAGTTTTGTTTTATGAAAGTAGTTTATGAAAATAGATATAATCAGGAGAGATACAAAATGAAAATGAGCGAAACAAACTGGTAAAGCAACTTTGGAAGGAAATCACTCCACTAACCATGACAACACAACGCAACACAACATAACACAAAATAACATAACGGACCGACACTCAGTACCAAAACTTGTATAGCTGTACTATAATTCAAGCTCATTGGTTGAAAATTGATTCTAATTGCCACAGCCAATGGTGTTACAACATCTGCACGTTCACAGAGAAGGGGGAGGGATAAACGGTGTCGTGGTCTGAGGGTGTTTGTTGCCGCTGTTCCTCTCTTGACCGTTAGAAGTCCGAAATTACCCACAGCACCTTTAAAATGAGTCAGACAAACTGGCAAAGCAACTGTAGGAGGAAGTCACACCACTAACCATGATAACACAACAAAACATAACATAACACAACATAATATAACTTCAATAAAGTGAAAAATGTCAAATGTGAAAATGTGAAAATAAATAAATAAATCATCCTCTGAGAGGCTTGTCGGGAGCAGAACGGAATGACAGAGCAAATACAATAGGCCGCTGCACAGGCCCAGTCCACTTTATTCCCCAAATTATTGTATTATTGGGTTATCCAGCCCCCTCAACCCCTCTGTCTTTGGCCTACTGTTGCCACACACACGCGCACTCGCACACGCACATGCACACAAGGTACAATGATAAGATGTAATAACAAATCATGCCTATTGAATCTGTAAGGCTAGATGTGATGCTGAGATGCATGTTGTCGAGCATAGCAGTCGTGTACGTTTTGTCTGCATCAATCAGACTGCAGAGCCTCCCCGCCCAGTTTTCACTCTTCCCCTCTGTCAACAGAGCCGTCTGCGTTTTCTTAAACTTTGTTCAAATATCTCAGGAAAAAAAAAACGTCTTTTCCGGTGTGAATAAGACAGGCTGTGTGTTTGTGGAGCGGCAGACTGCGGCTCCACGGTGGTGGAACGAACTCCCCGTTGAGGTCAGAACTATAGAATCTCTCCACACCTTCAAGCGCAAGCTGAAGACACACCTCTTCAAGCAGCACCTCTCCCCATCCCTCCCTACCTCCCTGTGAACCTTAATTGTTGTCTCTGTGACTTGCTTCGTGTATCGGTATTTTTAGTTGGCTAGGTAAGCAGTGTTTGGATAGTTAACTTTGGTGACTTTTGCTCTGTTTGTTTGTTTAAAAAAAAAAAAAAAAAAAAAAAAAAAAATGGCCCTTGTCCTTATCTTTGTTGTACAGGTAGCAGTTGAAATTGTACTTCCCTCTAGGGTCTTTCAGCGAACTTATCCCTGGTTATGGGTATGCACTTTGTTGTACGTCGCTGTGGATAAGAGCGTCTGCCAAATGCCAATAATGTAATGTAATGTAATGTAATGCAGGGTGTGCTGGGGTCCAATAATGTAATGTAATGTAACGTAATGTAATGTAATGTAATGTAATGTACTGCGGGTCAGGCGTGTGCAGAAATGTGCAGTCAGTGTGAGGGAAGCGCAGACCGAGGCTGACTTCATACGCCGCTAATAACACAATTAAACCGCCAGCCTGTCACACGGTGTCTTCTTCCCACCGAGAGCAAGATTGAGAGAGAGGGAGAGAGAGAGAGAGAGAGAGAGATGGAAAGGGGGGGAGAGAGAGAGAGAGAGAGAGAGATGGAAAGGGGGAGAGAGAGTGGGTGAGGGAAGACTTCCAGTCCACGTACTCGACGAAACCCGCCCCGGACGGGTCACGCGACCCTACAGCCGGCACAACAACGGTAGACAGCGAGGCGACGAAAAGAGAAATCGACGGGACGGAAAATCTCGGCGTTCTCCATCTGAACTTGTAGAGCTCTGACTCATCAGTTCTAGAAAAGGCATTATTTCTGCCAAGTTACACAGAGTGAATGGAGAGAGAGAGAAAAAAAAAAAGAAGTTTAACACCGATTGGCAGATTTCTATGAATGTGATCTGTGATTAATTCTGCTCTGGTTGTTACAGAAAGCCTCAGGCCACAATACAGGCTGAATATAGATAGATGATAGATCATTGTGTTTGACAACATCTTGAGGAGAAAAATATGGGGGCCATATTTCCTCTAAACACAAATCCATCCCCATCCCCACTGTTACATATCTGTCCATGTTGACTGGTTTACCGGTAGCATTTAGCATATACTGCACATGACGTGAACTCACCTTGTTCCGAACAGAACACGGGGAAGCGGCCACTTCCACCAGTAGTTAATATCCGTTGACTGGCAGTTTTTCCTCCTAAGGATTGTGGTTTATGATTATGGTTGCTTATTGACTATCCCAGACACTAAAACACTTTGATTGATGAGCATTGGATTATTGCTATCGAGAAAAAAATGACAAATAACTGCAGAGTGTCCCCCTGTGTTTGGGAGGCTGCCTTTCGCGCGCGGTGGCGAGGCCTGAATGGCGAATGCTTCCGGAGAGTTCCAACACCAGAGCTCATATCAGGGTCGGGCGTTGTATCAGCGGAGCACCGACACGGCCGGCGTGGTTATTTGCAGAATGAGACACACAGATAATTTCCCTCAGTCCGGCTGAACCCACTCAGCCGTGCATCTGGGCTTTGAGCAGGCAGGCTCCGCCGGACGTGATTTCACAGGGGGCGGCGTGAACGCCAGACCTCAACAAAGATCAGGGCAATCTCCAAAATGCCAGCATCGCAGAACAAAGCCGCCTTTTGCCATTTTTCTGGACACGGCATGAGCGTCCGGGGAAATCGATTCCGAACAGAAGTCAAATTCCAGCTCCCCGAGGCTGGAGAACACACACAAGAGTCTAAAGACGCCGCGGTCAAGGTTCCCGGATTTAGAGGCTGTCAGAACTGGGCCGCGCGCGTAGACGAAAGCTTTATCGCAGACGAGGCGGGGAGCTGTGTTTAGGGTTGGGGGTGGGGGGGGGATTGGGGGGGTGATGCAGTTGGGAATGATGGTGGACCAGGGGAGGGGGGGGCAGCTGTGTATATTCTGCTTGGAAACCGGCCACCTAGCAACCATGACCCCCAAGAGGAGGACCGCCAATCGGCAAGTAACAGAACCTACCACACCCTGGAGGAAATGGCGTGTACGTTACTGTGTAAACACTGTGTAATGTAGTGAACCACTGAATGGACAACATTCTGGTCACAGGTATCAGGCTACACACAGGTAGGGGGGTCAGACTTTACAATAAGGTCGATGAATCAGCATTAACTACTTCATTAATGAGGGACAGATACATTAATCAAGCATGGAATTAACTTGTCACTAGCTGCGTTTGTTGAGACCTAACTAACGTATTTGTTATACATGTTATTTTTTCTTTACCAAAATATAGGACCATTAACAAATAGTGACAATATAAAGATACAAATAAAGAGAAATATGAAGGCTATGTAAAAAAATATAGATACAATGTATTTATTATGATTATTTTGATTATGATTATTACTATTGTTATTATGATGATTATGATGATGATTCTTATTATTATTATTACTACTGTCATTATGTCATTATTATACATTTATAACATATGAATAAACAGCGGACAGATGTCAGCTGAAGCCTGCTCGATGGCTTTGCTCTCATGGGAGAACGGGGTCAAGCGCTCATCGTGAAACCAGCCCGACGGACACGCCGGGTCACACGGGGGAGGACGGCGGGGCACGCCACAGACCACGGAATGCCACGGAACATTCCCAGCGCACGGACCAAGCATTCCGCCCCGGAGTGTGTGTGTGTGTGTGTGTGTGTGTGTGTGTCCTTCCCTTGTGTTTCAGGGGTGCGGGAGGGAGGGGGGGACTCACAGTAGAAAATGTCAGTGTGATGAAAGGCGCTGAAGTGGCAATTCCGAAAAAGTGCCGGGCGGAATAGATCAGAGTTTGGTGGGCCGGCCGTGTGGGGATGGAAGGCACGAAGGCGTAAAAGCTCCCTGCCCCGCAAGGTCAAAGGGAGACAGAGACACCTGCGCAGCAAGGCCAAACGAAAAATAAAACACTGACCAGCTGCTCAGCCCTGTTCCGGGAGTTACCGCTACCCTGCTGGTTTTCACTCCAACCCCAACAAAACACACCTCGCTCGACAGCTAGCGATCTCCTTCAGCCGCTAATTAGTAGAACGAGTTGTGCCAAATTATGGCGGAAATGAAAACCTACATGATGGCAGATCTCCACGCGTAGGGTCGAGTAGCCCAGAGCTAATTGGCTGATGGTTGAGCTGTGTGCAGTCACTGCACTGAAGACAACACCGTCTCTGCAACGGCCAACGGATGATTTCAGCGGACCAGAGGATTCACCCGACTGGCTGAGCTGTGAACTACGGAACTACGACGGCGTACTGTAATGTTCTTCCGCCACAAAATAAAGCGCTTTTGTTTTGAGAACTCAGGGACCGACGCCGTTGCGTCTGGCAAATGAGGCACAAATACTTTTGTTGGCTGAGTGATGAAGCGAAATTGGACGTGGCCGTGCGTGAAGGGGGGGGGGGGGGTGTTCAGCGCCTCGGTTTGAACGAGGACGGGCTTTCCTGAAGGCGTGACGCACAGGAGGGAGAGTTCAGGAGAGACGGCGGCGTGCGGAACATGGGGACCGAGCTCACCGATACCGAGTACGAGCTCGTCCCACGAGCCTCGACCCTCCTGCACACAGACCCCCCTCCCCTCCCCGAGATCCGCCAACCCCCCCCGACCCAACCGCCGCCCACAGTCACCTCTCTTTAAGCGGCCTGACTCCCCATTCCCCCGTGGCCAAGGGCGAGCAGTGTTTCTCCCGCGACAGAGCACCTTTCCCCCTCCCTCCCACCTCCCCAACAATCCCCCTGCCCTTGTCTGAACCAATTGCCACTGAGCTACCCCCCCTCCTCCCCCCCCCGCCCGCATGTCAGTGTTTCCCCCGTTCCTTTTTCGACAGGAGTCACAGAGCGGCGTGTCTGGTGGCCCTGCCCCACCCTCCCCAGGGCCTGGGCACTCAGCCGGAGAGGAAGGTAAGGGCCTCTCCAGCTGACCTGACAGCAGAGTCACCGAAAACAAGCCAGAGGTCCTTCAACTGGTGTCCCCCTCTCAACCCCCCCACCGCCCCCCCGGGCTCCCCTTCAGATTACCAGCGGAGCGGAAACCGAAAACCCATTCAGACGTTAACACACGGCTATACTCAGGAGCGGGTTCAGCGCTTGCCCCTATGTTCGTGGTGCGTCATAGAGGGAAGGCTACGCTACGTGGTCTGACCGTTAAAAGCGGTCTGTTCAGAATGGCAGTGGAGGGAAGGCTACACTATGCGGTATGACCATTAACAGCTAGCTCTGTTCACGATGGCATTGGACACAAGGCTATCCCAAATCGCATAGTTGAGCCCGCTTTAGATGATCTGCTGCACGACAGGTGCCTCTTCAGAAAAGACAGAATTACATTTTCAAAACCCCATTATTCGCATTTCGAATCCGCTGGGCCTTGAAAAAAAAAATCTTTCAAATCCAGAATCAAATCCAGGCCTTTTGTCCCAGAGCCAGCTTTGGCCGTCGTGTTGGCCAAGAAGGAGAGCGATCTCAGTGGACAGGAACTCCATTTCCCACAAAACCCCTCTGAATTCCCACAGTGCACCTGCACAAGCTGAGCATGAAGAGGCTGTCTCCGCAGGTAGACTGTGGAGAGATAACATCAGCTGGAGTGCTGCGGTGGTGTGTGGCTGAGGCGTGGGACTTGGGTCTATGCAGTTGCACACTGAGGATGGAGGTTCATGCCAGATCAGAGGATGGCCGGGGCGTGAGGGAGCAGCTCCGGTCCGAGGGCTTGCCGTGATGGCGTGTCCATATCTTTCTGGCCACTGGGGGGCAGGGTTGTAGTTTCCTAACATGGGGGATTGAAAATAAACAGGGTACAATTGCCCACCAAATTTGGAGAAAATGGTGAAAAGTAAAAAAAAAAAAAGAAACATCAGCTCGTTCCGGTTTACAGAAATGAGCATAAATACATTTATATATTTTGGATATTTGAAATTGTGAAAAAGTAGGGCATATTTTTTTCTTTAAAAGTTGTGTTCACACGGTATCAGTGTTGACTGACAGGTGATGGTGTACTTGTTAAGGATCTAGCTTTGTTCTTTGATGTGTGGTTCTGAACCAAGCTTCTTTTCAAACAGCTTCTCATCTTTCTAGAAGCAATCGACCGTAATTGCAACATATCATCACAGGGACAACATTAATAAAGTGTTTTACTTTGCTGGAACAGGTCATAAAAATGTTATTACTCTAGATTATCTCAGCTCAGCAAAACCATACTCAGTATAACTATTTATGAAAATTAGTCCTGTCGTTCCTATTACAGTGGTATTATTGCCTGTAAATGTTTAATAACAGCATTAAAAAAAAGTGCATCTGTGAATAAGAAATGTGAGCTGTCTGCACAAAGCAAAATAATAAGCAATAAAATAGCAGGGGAAGACGGCGAAGGGCATTTAAGAACATGACACGTTCTGTAACAGCGTAAAGAACAGAAACCTGATTTTAGCCTTGCTCCAGGCCATTACAATAAGCGCTCCGCTAATGCAAAAGACCCTGTTACAATCTCACGACGTCTTACTTTCCCTGTCGTGTGATAATTGGCTTCGCGAGTCGCCTTCATTCTCCCCACAATTCCGCCTTCCTTGCAGTGCCCAGTTTGACATGACTAGACTGCATTAACGGGGCTGGGTCTACAGAACTGAGGAGTTAAAAGGGAGGTGCAATCTGAGATTAGTACCTCCTCTACCCTCCTTGAGCTGGGTATCTCAGATCATTATTACATTACATTAAAGGCATTTAGCAGACACTCTTATCCACAGCGACGCACAATGAAGTGCAGATCAAACCCAGGTTCGGAGGGGCTGGGTGTTGAAGGTCAGGAGCCAAATGGAGAAAAATGGCGACATTGGCTCAGGAGGTAAGAGCTGTTGTCTGGCAATTGGAGGGTTGCCGGTTCGATTCCTGCCCTGGGTGTGTCGAAGTGTCCCTGAGCAAGACACCTAACCACTAACCCCCAAATGCTCCTGACGAGCTGGTCGGGGCCTTACATGGCAGCCAATCGCCGATGGTGTGTGAGTGTGTGTGTGAATGGGTGAATGAGAAGCATCAATTGTACAGCGCTTTGGATGAAGGTGCAATATAAATAGCACCCACTTACCATTGACAAAAGCAGTTTTCCGACAGACCCACGGGTCTGCTTAGTCTAATCAACTGTAAGTTATTTGGATAAAAGTGTCAGCCAAATGACATGTAATGTAATGTAATAGAATGAGGACGGGGAACCAAGGTCTCAACAGAAGCGGCAGCAGCTAGAAAAGCAGGCGGGCAAAGGATGCCAATCAGGAGGGGGCAGCCAGACAGCTAGTGCCAATCAGGAGGGCGTAGCCGGACAGCTAGTGCCAATCAGAAGGGCTCAGGAAAACCAACCAATGGGAAGCAGTAAGGGAAGAAGGGAGAAGGCTACTCATTACCTCAGTTTTTGGGATGATGTCATTCTCACTGAGGATGCACATTGGCCTGGCATTAGGAGGCATATCCCTTATTGGACACAGAGCTGAACACCAAGTGGAAGGCTGTCGTCGGATGCATACGCACATAAACAAATGCAGATGCACGTATGTACAAATTTGCACATGTACTGTGAGCAGACACATCTGCTAAAACGCAAAAAAAGAAAAGCAATGGAGCCTGATCTCAGACAAACATACTCACACGCAGACTCAAAAAATGTCCCAGAACAAACAAAGGTGCATACTCATGCACACCTGCGCGCACGTTCGCTGAAAGCCCCACCAGCTGTGTGTCAAACGACAGAAAACAACTCCGTTCTCCTGCTGAATAATGTTCCTCTGCTTCTCACACAGACAACAGAGATGAGAGAGGGGAGAGACAGAGACAGAGACAGAGAGCGAGACAGAGAGCGAGAGAGAGAGCGAGAGAGAGAGAGAGAGAGAGAGAGAGAGAGAGAGAGCGAGAGAGAACTTTGTTTTCCCCCAATAAGTTACAGTACATTTTTACAAAATGGATCCTGACATACAGGATAAACAGAATGAGCTTGTTTTTTTAATAATAAAAAGTGTTATAAAATCGAACACAAAAGGATGACGGACAGACTGACAGACAGACTGACAGAACTGGGCCGTGTGGCAGGTCTATGCAGCGGGGCTGATGAGCTAAACCGGATCCGACGGCCCTCCCTCTCGGCCTCTCTCTGACGGTGGGGCGGGTGCAGGGGGCGGGGTTCTGGAGCGCCAGGGCGGGAGAGCGGAGAGCAGGGGGCGCTAATGAGGCGGAGCTGGGGTCTGCTGTCATTAAACCCAGCCGCTGTCTCTCACCCGCTCCCCCGCTCTCTCTTACTCACTCTCTCTCGCTCCCTCACTCTCTCTCTCTCTCTCTCTCTCTCTCTCTCTCTCTCTCTCTCTCTCTCTCTCTCTCTCTCTCTCTCTCTCTCTCACTCACTCACTCACTCACTCACTCCCTCACTCCCTCACTCCCTCACTCCCTCACTCCCTCACTCACTCTCTCTCTCCCTTTCATGCTCTCTCTCTCTCTCCCTTTCATGCTCTCTCTCTCTCACTCCCTTGCTCTCTCACACCATCCCTCACTCCCACCATCTCATACTCTATCGCTCTCACACCATCCCTAGTTCTCTCTCTCCCTCTCCCTCTCTCTCTCTCTCTCTCTCTCTCTCTCTCTCTCTCAGAGCAGGTGAGGCTAAGCAGGCTGCTGTGGGGCTAACAGGCGTTTTGTCAGACTGGATCTGCGTCCTCATTGCTCTAATGATGGCCCTGCGCTGCATGACTCCGCTCCTGCGCCGGTCTCTCCCACCTAATTGGCTGCCATTAGATTTACATAGACTCCTTCAGCCGCACGCACACATGCACACACACGCACACGCACACAGTATGACTCCGTCAGCCACACGTACACGCACACGCACGCACACACGCACGCGCACAGTGCGACTGCTTCAGCCTCCCTTACGCCCATTATATTTACATAGACTCCTAACAGCATATATACACACACATACACACACACACACACACACACACACACACACACACACACACACACACACACACACACACAGTAGGCACATATGAGTGTATAGATTCTCTCACACACACACACACACACACAGTAGGCACATATGAGTGTATAGATTCTCACACACCCCCCCACACACACACACACACACCCACACAGCATACACACATAAACAGCATACACGCAGTATGCACATGTATGCATCTGTTTCAAAGAGGTGACTGTCTCTCTCGACCTGCCAAGAAGATACTATAGTATACATTTTTTCCTAACAAAAAATCTAAAAATCATGTTATTCCAAGCTTATAATTCATGCTGTTCATTGAGATTTTAGTCTTATTTTTATTTATTATTATTTTTATTTAATTTTTTCAACCAACACACACACACACACATGGATGCACGTACAAACACAGAAACATAAACAGACGGACTTTATTAGGTGCATCTATTTAAAATTAGGTAGGACCCAACCTGATTTCTTTCTCAGCATGGATTTAATAAAGTGCTAGAAACATTTGGGATAGCGTCACACAGTTCTAACACATACACACACTCACGCATATAGTGAAAGCTATATTTTGCTCACATATTTATAATCAGATTATATTTATCTGTACCTTGTGTTTCACCCAGTGCTGGGTCTGCCTCTGAAACAGAACCAGAACTGATTTGCCACAGGATTAGTATTCATACGGATCAAACAGAGGGACTGAAACGCACAACCTGTCCATTCATTCACCTCCCCTTATCTACAGTAAGCCCGGGGAGGGGGGGGGTAATGCTATTTCAATTTGACAAGTGGAAAAGAGAATCTTTTCTCCCTCTCCCCCCCCCTCTCTCCCCCTCAGTCCCTCAGCCTGTTGAATAAAAAGAAATCCCACAGGGTGAGAAACGATGAATCATTCACTGAAAATGGCGGGATGACGACACCCCTGGGAGAGAAAGAGGCGCTCTGATGAGGGCTGATGTCGGACCTCTCTCTCTCTCATTCAACAGCGGAGAGGGAAAGAGGAACAAACACGTCACAGGGATCAATCACGCAGCGCATGCAGATCCCGCCGCTAAACTCGCCCCAAAATCACAATCAGCCCACCACAGGTGCCCCCGACGCCCCCCCCCTGCGCCCTCCCTCCACACCGACAGCACGTCTGAGTGCCTGTTATGAGTCACAGCAGCTCCAAACATGGGGGGGGGGGGAGAGCTGGCAGCCCACACCTGTTTGACCAAGAGCCCCCTAGTGGTGAGACCGCGGTACTTCCTGCTCAGAAAAGTACGTACGTGAGTAAATAAATGAATCAGATAAATAAATAAAAACCAGCGTGTGCGTGCTAAGGCAGCGGAAAAAAGCCTTCCTGTCTGAAAGACGTCACATGAAAATTTGATGATACCACAAGAACACACAAGTCCTGAGTGACTGACGCAGATTACTTTCTGGAGGGGGGGGGGGGGGGGGGTACGCAGGTAAGAGCCAGCAGATAACTGTTATACTCCCCCCGCTCCCAGTACTAAAAAACCTTCTCACCCAGCAAACACACACCTCAGCCGTGTCTAAAGAAGGGAGCAGGGAGATAGCAGAGCTGACAGGAGAAGACTGTGAAGACATTCCCTTGGAAAGGGAAAGGGGGGGGGGAGGGTGCTGTCCATGAACGTAGTCCCTACTTAGCATGCATAGCGTTCACCTGACTTCACTTTCCCCGATCGTCGAGAGGAGGGAGGAGGGAGGAGGGAGGAGGGTGAGGAGGCAAGAGGGGAGAGAATCCCTCCTCCAGTCCTGGGGGGTCGACTCCTGAAAGCCTGTCGCTTCGTGCAGAACATAAGGCAGAATGAATTCCATCGACCCCCTCCACGCCATTCCCGGTCCCTCGTAGCGCGCAGTGCTCTCGCCCCGTTCGCCGTATTTATTTTACCGGCTCCGTTAATCAATTAATATGCCTTTCGGCCGGCCGTATCAATTAACAGGCTGTCTCGGGCGTGAGCGATGACCCCACCCGTTCTCAGAGACCCTCTGACAGAAAGCGGATAGGGCAGAGAAAGGATTGCGACAACAACAAGTCGTGTTCGAAACGTGCAGTTAAAAACCCACGCTGACACTGTTGTATGGATTCGGTACTGACTCAGTTTCAACAGCTGGGTTTTATCTGACCTATATTACACTGCTGGGCTGTGTTTTTTCCTTTTTTTGAATCCCCAACATTGGATCGAGCATGTCCAATTCCCACCTCGCTTTTTGAACGGCCAGCTGTCTGCCAACCACAGCCACTGTTGATTGGGGAGAGTGCAGGCATCTACAGAACGTTTCTCCTCCAAAACGTAGGTGTCACCAGCTGCGACTCTTCACAGCTAACCTGGCAGAGGGTGGAGTTGGAGGAAGACCTGATGAACCAGCCGGGTCGTGGGGGGACTGAAGGAAGGCGGGCAGATCCGCCCTGGGCGACGCAATCACAATCACACACTCCCGCTCTATGGAGCGACTGGCATGGCAGGAGACCAATCAGCACAGCTGGAACTCACCAAACGAGCCAACCAGCAACCTCATTCTAACTATTCGTGAACAAATATATATTATCTCAATTTGTTAGGAAATATTTGTTTCTATGATGATGGCAATGATTATTATAATTATTATTATACGTAATTCATATTGCATAATGATTTACACATGAATACACATCCACGCACACACAAGCACACTCACATACATGCACATGTGCACATACATACATGCACACACACGCACACTCTCCCACATACACACACATGCAGACGCGCGCACGCACACGCACACGCACACGCACACGCACACGCACACGCACACGCACACGCACACGCACACGCAAACGCACACACACACACACACACACACACACACACACACAGACAGACACACACAGACACACACAGACACACACGCACGCATGCAGACACACACACACACACACACACACACAGGTACGCATTTAAAAATTACTCCATAATAATGTCTGTGCAGCTTCCCTCCCTAAATGGCATTTGGGGGAGCGTAATGGAAGCAGACTGAGAGAATAGAGGGGACATTAAATCTACAATGACAATTAGATTAGCCAGGTTCGGTACAGCGCAGTCTTTCAGCTCTGCGCTCGGCCGGCCAGCATTATGTACATAAACAGGGCTGTGCACTGCAAGGCCATCCCACCCAGCTACGCTGCCTGTGTCCTGCACAGATACACTACACTACACTACACTACACTGCCTGTGCCCTGCACAGATACACTACACTACACTACACTACGCTGCCTGTGTCCTGCACAGATACACTACACTACACTGCCTGTGTCCTGCACAGATACACTACACTGCACTACACTGCCTGTGTCCTACACAGATACACTACACTACACTACACTACACTACACTACACTACACTACACTGCCTGTGTCCTGCACAGATACACTACACTACACTACACTGCCTGTGTCCTGCACAGATACACTACACTACACTACACTACACTACACTACACTGCCTGTGTCCTGCACAGATACACTACACTACACTACACTGCCTGTGTCCTGCACAGATACACTACACTACACTACACTACACTACACTACACTGCCTGTGTCCTGCACAGATACACTACACTACACTACACTACACTACCTGTGTCCTGCACAGATACACTACACTACACTACACTACACTGCCTGTGCCCTGCACAGATACACTACACTACACTACTCTGCCTGTGCCCTGCACAGATACACTACACTACACTACACTGCCTGTGTCCTACACAGATACACTACACTACACTACACTACACTACACTACACTACACTACACTGCCTGTGTCCTGCACAGATACACTACACTACACTACACTACACTACTCTGCCTGTGTCCTGCACAGATACACTACACTACTCTGCCTGTGTCCTGCACAGATACACTACACTACACTACTCTGCCTGTGCCCTGCACAGATACACTACACTACACTACTCTGCCTGTGCCCTGCACA